>NW_006370480.1:0-916 GCF_000327345.1 Myotis davidii
GCAGCGTGGGAAGGCAGAAAGGTGGCTCCTGGCTGGAACAAAGACAGAAAGGTGGCTCTGGGCCAGAGAGAAGGCGGTGCCAGCAGCTAGGGGAAGGAAAGCCCATTCTTGCACAAATCATCATGCATTGGACCTCTAGTATGAAAATACTTAATACTACTGAACTGTATATTTAAGAGTGGTTAGTACGGTATATTGTATGTTAAAGGCATTTTATCACAGTTGAATACAAAGGATTACTGGGGAGTAACACTGGTGAAGGAAAAAATGAGAAAAGAAGAGGGTTAGGCAGGGGAACTATCAGACTGTGATGTAGACCTGACCATCTTTATCAGGCAATAGGAGCTCAGGAGCAAAGATTGCCCCCTAGAGGGGGCTGTACTGGGTGGAAATGGGAGTAAGGGTGAGTTTTACTTTCCTTTAGTTTGCATTTCTGTGTTTTCCACATTTCTAACAATTAATAAAAGAAACAAATTATTACTATTAATCAGAAAATAAATACATTATATTATAATATATGGAAATCAGTAATCTCAACTGTTGAGCAATTAATTACTTATTAAATATTTGCTCTGCCATATTAGTTGATATTTGTCAATTTGATATTGCATATGAAATAGACATCAACCTTATTGCTTCCTTTAATTTTACCCTGTATCTCTACCAGAGTATAAAAGGCATTCAAATGGATCACTGCAAAGATACTAACACCATACACAAACCTCGGAAAGCATCATTTTATTTCTGTTGAAGAATGGAGTTCTCATAGCAGGTTTAGGCAGTGGTGGTGACTTCCAGAGCAGGCAGTGGGGGAAGCAGGAAGACAGTTAGGCAATGTCATTCCGTGATGTGGGTCAAATGTCGTCAGATTCTCACATGAAGGGAGCTTCTCAGAACAAGATGCAAGAGAAATCAT
>NW_006370481.1:0-916 GCF_000327345.1 Myotis davidii
CATTTCTGCTGTTTAAGCCACCCAGTTTGTGGTGCTTTGTATGCAGCCTTAGGAAATGAATGCACTCCTATTCATTTCTCAAGACCCAGTTCAAATGTCCCCCCAAATGTAGGTGCCTCATTGTCTTCCTAAGCTGCAGCATGTATTATGCTGTGTTACAAAGACTTTGTTATCTGCAGTGGAAGCTGAGATATCAAGCAGAGAACAAGTCTGCCTTGTCTGTGTATCTGCTCAGGTGTCCTCTCTGTGCGTAGCTAATGGTAGGCGCTCAGTCAATGCCCCTTGAAGGGAAGGCTAAGCAACAGCATAGCCTCATTGACATACACCTCCCAGAGGCTTGCCTACGCTGCACCTCTATGATTAGAAGAAAGAAAAAACCTAAATCTAACCTGTAGGTCACCCAGGGCCACATATACGGAAACCAGTGAACTGCACAGATGCACTCTGGGAACACAGAGCCCGTCTGAAGAGGAGCAACAGTCTGAACAGGGAGTAAGAGCAGCACATTCAGTGAACTGTGGGGAGGGAGGGAGGGCCGGGAGGCTCTCGGAAACTCACTTCCACGAGAGGCAGAGCCAACTACAGGGAGAGAACCGGGCCCTGAAAGGAGGCACCAGGCCTTGGGTGTAGGAGGCAAACAGAGATGATGAAACAGTCTGGATCTTGCCACCTGAGCCTGTCCCAGATCAAGCTCGTGGACTCCCATTTGGGTTCAGGAGACAGTCTGGGCTTTTGGGAAAATCAGAAAGAATTGTTCACCTAAGTCTCCACAAACATTGGGCCACAAACAGCCCTACTGTAAGCACTACATAAATATTAATGTTATTTTTATGCCAACTCAAGTTTTTCATAGGTCCAGGATTATAGTTAAAATTGATGATGGAAGATACTTAGGAATAAACTTAACTAAAGAGGT
>NW_006370482.1:0-916 GCF_000327345.1 Myotis davidii
AGTAGATAATAAAAATACATTTGTTAAAAATATCAACATATAGTATGTATGAAACATTTAGTGCTATGGAAACTAGTTAATTGTTATAGTTCCTTATAAAGGATTAAGATTGGATTGAAATCAGAAAAAGAACAAAGTGTTCCTAGAGATGGAAAACATTCAGGTCATATGATGTAAGGAACTTCTATCTAAATAATATATTCAAAAATAAGTGGTTGGAGAAGAATTTCTAAGTGATGAAAAACATCTCCCTTCCCTCTGAAAGAATAAAGTAAAAACATTTAAGAATGGAGTCCTTCTCATTCCTTTTGTTCTTATTTCACTTTGTTCTTAGTATCTATTATGAAACCAGAAGTAATGAAAAAAGAGGCAAATGGGTTATTTTTCCTGATTTGGGTGTTTGGAGAGAGCAAGTCTGTATCTCTGCTAAATCACCCTGCCCACCTCCCTAGTGAACTCACACCCGATGCAGCTGAAGGCCCCCATCTGAATATTGGGAAGCCCTGCACTCCATTCCCAAGGGATCCAATGATAGCATTTTCCTAAATGTACTTGATACGATGTGTGTCAAGGCCAGGAGAGCATGAATATTGGTCAGTTGGGACTTCTAGGCAGAAAAGAATTTAGCTCTCTCCTGGCGTTCATTTCCATTTCATGATGAACACTTTAAAATGCACATTCTCTCTGTCTCTTGAATCATCGTATCTGCCACTGTTAGGATTTGCTTCATGAGATAACTTTCATTTCAGACTTCTACATAGTCTGGTAGCAATGGATGTATTTTGAAAAAAAAAAATTGACATTCATTTCTGGCCTTAGTTCCACCATTTAAAAGTGTCCTAGTAACCTCTTTTAGCATATCTTCCATGAAATTTATAGAAATATATCTTTTTCTGGTAATCTAGCTATATATATA
>NW_006370483.1:0-916 GCF_000327345.1 Myotis davidii
TTATGCTCTGGGGGTACAGAAGGGACAGTACCCAGAGAAGATCTGGGTGCCTCCTCACTTCCCATCCGTGGATCATGGCGCTAGGCCCTGGAGTCGAAGGTGTTCAGGCTTTGGTGGCAGACTAGTAAAAAATCATGTCCGCTGTCCCCAGAAACAGAACACAGCCCAGCAGAAACCCCAAATCATAATTAAAAGATGCCCCGCAACTCTCTTGGCAGCATAAATTTTGAAGATGGAAGTAAATGATTAAAATAATTAAACACTTCAAGCTGACAAGCTGGAGCAGAATCTTGCCAGCGGACGTTTGTCAGTAATTAGCTAATTAATCCTGGCGCAGATTATAAGCCATAACAAACCAGTCAGGCTGAACGGAGCCGGCTGCTCTGAATTAGACTTTTAAAAAAGAGGGGAAGGGTGGGGGAGGATTGGGTGGATAAGAAGTAAGGGGGAAAAATATGTACACTTGTGGCCACCTGTCCTTACCCTAACAGTGGTGTGGGCCCAGCCTCCAGGGGGCTTCCTGGAAAGTTCTGGGCCTGCATCTAGGCCAGAGACCAGCCTCTGCTGGGACTTCCAGCAGAATGGATATTGGGGAGGAGAGGGAATGCTCTGGCCCCCAAATTAGAGGAAACAGCAGGAAGAAGTCCAGACAGGAGGTGATGTCCACCTCAGGTGGGTACAGCATTATTTCATTCTTTATTTTATTCAGCAACGGCCCTCACACACAGGGACCAGGGGTCCATTTCTGTGAGAGAGAAAAAATGACAAGATCCAAGCGGGGGATCAGGGCCCAGCCAAACAGTCTGGGATCAGGATAGGCTACAGACTAAAAATATAAGGTGAGCCACACATTTAGTTAAAGAAAATAAAAAGAAGCCGATGGAATTAATTTTAATAATGTATTTTATTTAACCCA
>NW_006370484.1:0-916 GCF_000327345.1 Myotis davidii
GGATTGCAGAAGGTGAATGTTTCCTGGAGAAACAAAGATGAAGGACAGTAAATAGGTCAAACAGGAAGACATGGTAGACCATGCTAAGGCACTTAAGGTCTTGCTGAGAAATGAGTGATGGAGGTAGAGCATCATGGAAGAATTTTCATTGGGCACAATATCTGATTAGAAAGAAATTCTGGAAACACAGTTCTAGGTTTTCTTTTCTGCAGTGAGGAAGGTGGATGGGGTTGTGCAAGATTGGAGATACCAGGATGGAGCCCAAATATGTGTAGGACAGTGAATTAACAGCATTGATGGTGAGATGTGTAGGTTGAGATAGAAAATATAATCAAGGACCATGTCCTGGCATGGGCAACTGGTTAATGCCAGTTCTTGAGACAGAGCAGGTAAGAAGATGGGAGAGCTGATAGATCTTGAAGTATTCATGGATCCTCCAGGCAAGACTATCTGGCTTCTAGAAAAGAAGATCTTGGTTGAAAATATAGGTCTGGAGAGGCAACAGCACATGGGAGATGATTTGAAGTCATGAGATTTAATGGGGGGGAAAATTAAACACTTAAACAGTGCTTACTACATGGCATGAGTACTTACAAATGTTAACTCAAACTTAATTATATCTAATATTAGTGACTTAATATTAAGTATTAAGTAGTTCTGCTTAACTATTTATAACTATACTTCAAGGTTAAATCACTAAATATTAACTCAGTATCTAACTCTACCTTATGAGGTAGATAATGTTATTCCACTTTGTAGGTGAAAAAACTTAGGCACAAACAAGCTACTGGTAAATAACTTCCTCAAAGACACACAGCTAGTGGGTAATGGAGCTGGGATCAACCAGTGTAGTGAAATGAGAAAGAAAAGACAAGTGTCATAACTCTAGGGCAGGGGTGGGGAACCTTTTTCCTGC
>NW_006370485.1:0-916 GCF_000327345.1 Myotis davidii
TAGGGACCTTATCCATGCACAATTTCATGCCCTGGGCCTCTAGCAAGGTCTATAATATGTGAATCTAATGACTTTTTTCTTTGCTTCTCTTGCCTGTCACATAGTGGCTTCAGGTAGGTACTGGAATATCTTTGTCAAATAAATAATTTCAACTACATTTGCCCTTATGCAGTAAGCTGAATAGGCCCCATCGTTCCAAAGGTGTCCATGTTCTAATCCCTAGAACTCATGACTATATTGTCTTACTTGGAAAAGAGACTTTGCAGAGGGAATTAAACTAAGGATGTGGGATGCAAAGATGATTCTCAACTGTCACAAAGTTCCTTTTATGAGGAAAGAGGGAAGATCAGCATTAATAGAAAGAGATATGAGATATGGTGACAGAAATAAGTGATTGAAGGATTTCAGAAAAAGACCAATAGTCAAAGAGTGCTGGCAGACTTTAGAAGCTGAAAAGGCAAGGAAATGCATTACCCCAAGGAACCTAGAATGGCAGGCATCTTGTTTTTAGACTTCTAACTTCCAGGACGGCAAGAAAATAAATCTGTGTTGTTTAATCCAAGGTTGTGGTAATGTGTTACAGCAGCAATAAACCTGCTTACCAAGAAACAGCAAAATTATTTTCTTTTGTCCCCACCTTATAAATACTGATTTTTAATTTGGACAGTTTGCTTATAGTAGTGAAAGTATAAGAGTTTGCAAAATATTGAGATATCTCTATATGGAAGTAAGAAAAGCTATGGAAAACAAATGATGAAAAACAGTATTGTAGTTTTACTGAGAAATGGTCCTGTGTTGGAACCTGTCATATACTGAAGCATTTTACACTGGATTGGGTTTTATCCCCAGAGTCACAGCCTACGCCTCCAAAGGAACAGGCTAACTTTCAATCCTGGCTAATTATTTGACAGAGAGC
>NW_006370486.1:0-916 GCF_000327345.1 Myotis davidii
TTCAAAATTCCATTACACAGCTAAATCTAGTTGTGTGTGTGTGTGTGTATTCAAGATAATGATTTATGAGTGAAAGTACATGTCCAAAAAGTTGATTTTTTTAGTTGTCAAGTGAAATGTAAAAGTACAGTCATTATTTAGAAATTCAAAAGAGATGGCATGGTGACTTATTGGATATTGGATATTTTCCATTTTACATAAATACTGTTTTTTAAAACATGCATTTTGAGGATAAGAACAGACCAGTAGAGGCAACATGGATGCCCTTGATATTTGGGTGGGAATGCATTGCATATACAGTCTTCCTGTCTGCCATCCTGGCGTCACAGGCAGCAGTTCTTTCTAGAGTTGCCATTGCATGTCAGATTTATGGAGTGGAGTTGCAGCATTTGTGTACTCTGGGATTATAACAATTCCCTACAGCCTGCTCATGACTTGCAGGAGATCCAGAACTTTATGTTCCATTTGGGGACAGGGACAAGGCTAACATCTGAATGAGAAGGTCAAAGAGAGTGAGAACCTCATGATAGGAAGGAGCATCAGGGACCAGGGACATGGGGTGACATGGAAAGCAGACAGTACAAGGACCTGGGGTCACCACACAATTTGAGGCCCTGCTCTCACTGTCATGGCTTCACATGAGCATTTGCTTATATGCAGATCCAGGTGCCACTCAGGGAGAGGGAATGGGAAGAAAGAAAGGCTCTAAAAATACTAGTCCTTGTCCAAATGGTTGAGCTTTGAACTGGACTGTGAAAGTGGGATATAAATACTAGAATTTGCCTCTTCCCCAAAAAGTCACTCAGAGGGACTGAGTTGAACAGAATAAGTTAAAATCGGTTGTCTCCTCTAGGCAGGCCAGAGCCTCAAGAACAAAGATGGGTTCCGTTACTGAAAAGAAAGTTACCTCTTTGTT
>NW_006370487.1:0-916 GCF_000327345.1 Myotis davidii
ATATAGTTATAGTTTTAAATTTTGGTATGCATCAAAATTCTGTAAGTGCTTGTTAAAAACAAGGAAGCAAACAAATAAACAAACAAAACATCCCAGGACACAATCAAATCTATGAATCATAATAAACCATGGTAGGAACCAGGCATTTTTTAACAAGCTCTCCAAGTGATCCTAATACACATCAAGGTTTGAGAATCCACTGTTAACGAATGGTCAAAGTGTCACATTGATAAAATTAACCATCATATTTTTAAGAAGCCACAGTAAAGCCTAAAAAATATTTTTTATTTGCTTTGAAAAACAAGTGCTTTTAAAACAAAAATACAATAATGCTTACTTTTCTGAGCTTCAGCATTTGCAACATAGATGAACCCATCAACAACTTCACACACCTTCTGAATTTGTGGAATTACACTATAGCGGCTTCCTTGTTGATCATCCCCTTCATTCTGTAAACTGAACATCTTGTTAACTGCACTTGTATGCTCTTCTCTTGCTCTATCTCTTTCCTTTCTATAAGAAAATATGTAAACATAAAACATAATCAGACACTAAACAGGCTGCATCCCCTTAAAATATTCCAGTCCTTAAGTCACCAAGTAAGAAGTATTACCTGGTAGTTGAATATAATATCAGGATGTTGAACTTATGTTGGTTGCTCAACTGAAAATTGACCCCTGATCCAATACCTAGAGAAAAAAATTATAGTTATCAAAAAAAGTCATTAATAAAGACAGCAAAAGATCAGATTGAAAAACATTACCCAGAATTTTAAAAATTCTACAACTTATATATAGCTTTGAATTAAAATGGAATGTTCATGTTGAAAAAGATGCTGCTTGCAATTTTCATTCACTTAATAAAAACATACACAAAGAACTGCTAGGCTTGCCCGGCTGGCGTGGCTCAGTGGTTG
>NW_006370488.1:0-916 GCF_000327345.1 Myotis davidii
AAGACATCATGAGGGGGAGACGAAAGCATTTTTGGAACATTCTTTCTAAAAGAACAGAAGATAAAGACTTAAGAGCCGACTCTACGGACCGCAGTAACCCAGCTCCAAGCACTGGGCAGGGCAGGTGCTCCAGTCATCGTCTTCCTTAATGCTCACAGGGCCGCCATGACAGAGGCACATTAACCTGCCCCGAGCCACACAGCCAATGAAGTTGTGGGCGGAGTCGGTCAGGGCCAGAGTAGCACCCGGGTTGCTCCATCCCACCCAATGCCCACATCCCACCAATTCCAGACTGGAATGTTCTGGGTGCTCTGTAGTGTGGGGACAGATGGCAATTAAGACCCGGTGAGAGCCCTGGTGCTCAGAGGCCTGCTGGCACCCAGGCCGCACAGACCCCCCCTGGTGCCAAGCAACCAGCTCCTTGAGAGGACTTGGAAGACTGCTGGCCCAGTGAGTGCTGACCTGGAGAGTCCCTGGCAAGGAGCCAGGCACACCGCTCACAGGTGAAAGCAGCCACTGACAACCTGGCCACCGGTAGGCATCTCTGTTCCCCTACACGTCTATTGGCAAAGTCAGCATTCTGACCGCTGCTTAAACTAACAGCAGTCACTGCTGCTGGAGGAGAGGGACTGCAGGATCCGTGTTCACGGGGCAGAAAGAGGAACTGCTGTGCGGCTGACACCACTTCCTCCCGCTCCCCTCAGGTGACTGAGGTGGGACAGCTGGTGGCCTGGGGGCCGGTGCCCTGAAGCAAGCTCTTCTCACCCCTTTTTAGGGTTTTCCAGCACTGACTCTAGGGCTGGCTCAGGTCAGAGGAGCCTTCCGGTTGGGCACCTTGTGAAGAGGTGACCACTCCTCTGGGAGCAGGCACCTGCTGTCCTAGGGGAGGAGGACCGCTCCCAGGACACAGGGGCCC
>NW_006370489.1:0-916 GCF_000327345.1 Myotis davidii
GCCACATTTTGAGGGAAATATTGTATTGGCTGGGCAAGAAGAGGTGGGAGATGAAGTGGGAAGTTGAAATTGGGTATCTGTGTCACATCTTTGTATACAACAAGCAGTTTAATATAAGAGTCTGAAACATGTTTAAAGGTAAAGTGTCAGTACTGGAGGAGATATTTAAGACCTAAGTAAGAGGATAATAATGGCAACACTCTGAACTTTATTATTACCCTGATCTTTCTACCTCTAACATCTTAAATACTTCTGCATTCTGTAATTCATCACTCAGCTTCACCAAAGCCAACCATGTTCTCATTCAAAGGTAGCATTTGAGAGAGAACTTAACATCAAGTCAGCCTTATGGCTGGTCTCACTTTAACTTCACCAATGGTCTTGCCCTTCCCCTTAGTTTAGTAATGGTTCCCAATTACGTGTCTCTTGACTGAGCCTCATTTCTGCAGATGCTCCAATCTGGGCTCTGAGTCTTCTGGTATTACCTTACTCTCATCAATGCTCCCAGGCACTTTATAAAGTTTTATCTAAACCTAACTTTTGGGTCCCTGACTCAGCATGGCACCCTCATGCCTGATTTGCTTTAGGCAATCAGCAATTGGCATCCTCCTAACTCTGTGATTGGCTCAAAACTGGTGTATGATCCAAGCAGAGACAGCGCAATATGCTTTCCTCTCTAATGCATGTGTGTGAAAGACTTTCTCCCTTTTTCTCCTGGGTGAGACTAGGGAATAATGTAGTCCTGGGAAGTGCTGGTGGTCTGAGAATGGAGTCATCCAAAGGAAAGGATGGGAAGACCACATCCTGATGATAATGTTTAGTCCCTGCATTCAGTTCTTCTGAAGTCAGATCTAAACCTGGACTCCTCAGTTATGTTATTTTATTATTGTTGTTTAAAAGGATCTGTGGCCCTGGC
>NW_006370490.1:0-916 GCF_000327345.1 Myotis davidii
TTTTTTTTATCATGACAACCTTTAAGATCTATTTTTTAGCAACTTTCAAACATGCAATACAGTATTGTCAACTATAGTTACCATACTGATCATTGCATCCCCAGATTTAAATTTTTACCAAGTAAACACAGTGTAGAAACATAACGAAGCCTATTCAATTCTAATTCCACCATTAATTGGAATCTGAAAGAACAAGCAGGAGGCATTTTATTATATAAATTGTCTACCCTGGATGCTAGCCATTTAAGATATAAAGTAGGACTCAGGGCGATTACTAAGATTTTGAAGTAATGAAGTGAAACAGTCAGATTTGAGAAAGAACATAGATCTCATCTTTCTGGATTAGCTGCATTTGGATACATAAGAGGTGAAACTTCAGAGGAAAAGGAGAAGAATTTCAGTGATCAGGTTACTTGTAGAGCAGGTTTCAGCAGATCTACGCAGTCCCAACCAGGCAGGGCTAGAGTGTCCTTAGATTTACTGGTACAGAATTATTATCCTAGAGGGGACCTGTTAGAACAAGCCCATTTGTGCTGCGGCACAGTGTGACCTTTGGTGCTTAAACTTTCCTTTTCCTCCTTGAAAAGGTAAGAATTAGGGCATAATGGGTAGAGCACACACATTGTGGCCCACCATGCCTGAATTGGCATCCTGCTCTGACATTTATCAGCCAACTGTGTAACTTGTGTGCATTTCACAGCCTCTGTGCCTCCAACTGCTGCTTCATTAAATGGGCCTGGTGATGCTCACAGAGCAGAATGAGTTTAGATAAAGTGCTTTACTGCAGAGCAAGGATTTAATTCCTACTGGCTAATATCTCTTGCAGGGACATCAAACTATTTCTCTTTAACCATCATGAACCAACTGGCATCATAGAAATCCCTCAGTAACTGGTTAGCATTAATTACAAGCTCTC
>NW_006370491.1:0-917 GCF_000327345.1 Myotis davidii
CCAGACTTACAGTATCCGTTAGCATTTACTGGGGGAAATCAATAATATATATAAACAGTCTCCCCCCACAGTTTACAAAGTACTCTCTTACTTCTTAGAATTACTTAACCATAGCTTCAGAAGCATCCAACTCAGCCAGGATTTGGTTCTTCAATAATATGTGGATGATTTGTTACGTTCAAATCAAGAGTTTTATGGAATCGAGTCCCTCCATTTGCTGACAGTGTTCACATAGGATGGGCACAAAGTCTCTCAAGATTATTTTCCACTTGTCATACCCAAGTACATTATGTAGGTCATGGCATAATGCATAATGGAAAGACTCTTTCTTCTCAGAGATTGTAAGTTATTTGCGACTTTCCTAGGCCAATTACAAGCCTTAAAGAGTTTTTTGGTGCCATCAAATAAACAGACATTGGATATGGAATGTTTCTGGAGTGGCTTCTCTTCTGTTTGTTCCAGTGAAAGCTGACACACTTGAGCCCTTACCCTGAAAAACTCACTGGAAACTGATTGAAAACCTGCTAGCCTTGGACTCACCAATCATCATCAATCTTTCTAATTGTACATTAAAGATCAAGGCAAATTTTGGGGGAGAGGGGTTCTACTCAACAGTGCAATGGACATTGGTAATCTCTATCACTTACTATAGCCCCTCACTTCACCAGATAGCAAAAGCCTACCCTCTTCATTTGTATGCAGTGGCAGCAGACACAGATTTAACTGAAAACTCTGCTGACTTAGGATCTATCTGCACTGAGCCCCATGAGTCCTCATGTTGTTCATATCTTATTCTTGACTGAAAATACTCAAAATGTTTCTGTTTCTAGAATGACCTCATATGAAATCCTTCCCTCATTTAAATATATTTCCACTCATCATTGTAACACCCTATCCCCCACCACTCTTCAATCCTC
>NW_006370492.1:0-916 GCF_000327345.1 Myotis davidii
AAGCTAGATATGTACCAGTGTGGGTGGTAATCCAAGCTCCGTCACTTTATAGCTGGGCAGGACTTAGCTTCTCCAAACTCAAGTATTAAGAAACGAGATATAACAGGAAATAATATGACTCTCTGGAACAAATGAGCTAATGTTCACAAAACACTTAGAATAGCACTTTGCCCATAACCTGTTCTTGATGAATTATGGTTGTTATTATCAATACCTCTTTCATTTAAATCTAAAGAGTTTGATCTTTTGCAGTATCTTAAGAGGATAATGGGGAGACTCAAGGATCTCTTTCTCATCTTTTTACATCCAGTTCTTTTATTTTTAATCATTTCAATGGCACATTATTTTCCCCAGAGATTAGTTTCAGGGAGTGATTTTATAAGTTGTGGGCTGGACTCTGTGGATTCAGGGAAGGGTTCTTATGAAAGGGAGCCCAAGGCCAGGTGCAGGGACATGCCTTTGAGCAGACATGGATCTAGATTGCCATCTCTTAATTGGTGAGTAGGACTGCCACCCCAGCCTCAGAGTTAGCTGGGACAAACAGCCCTAGTAAAAATGAGCCTCCAGATCATTAAATCTTACCCTTGAAACCCTCCCACTGCACATTTGAACATTTGACACACACACATGTCATCTTCGTTGGCTGTTATTTGGACTTATTAAGCATTTCTGCAACACGTTTCCCCCTAAGCTGACTGCCTTTCAATAGTGGTTCCTCACATCACCCTATGTGAAAGGTGAGTACAACAATCCATATTTTATAGACAAGGAAATTGAGGTCCAAGTAAGCCTCGTGCGGTTTGGCCAAGGACACCAGCAAATTAAACCCTGGAACTAGTAACTGAATCATGAGTGCCTCACTGTTGAGTCATGGTTGTCTGTATCAAGGAGAATGTTCTCCAGAGGACTCCACACA
>NW_006370493.1:0-917 GCF_000327345.1 Myotis davidii
CAGCAAGGATGGACCGGCTCCCGGCAGGCAAACATAACTTCCCCATGAATGTTTTCCCTGATTGCACCACCTGTCTCATCTAGGTCACCTTCCTTTGTCATGTGTGGTCTCTAAGAATCATGCTCCTTCTTTTAAAGTCCTTCCCAGTTAGAAATTATACATTTATGTAATACTCCATCAGACTCTAAACTCCTGAGGACAGAAGCTTGTTGTCCGCAGGGCCTAGCTTAGTTAATTGTTGAATGAGTGGATCTCATTGACTATTCCCAGTATATACAGGAAGGTGAGTAGTTCTTGAGGGAGATCCACAAAATGTCAGAAGTGTTTCATTTGGGGGAAAGGAAAGAAAATGCACTGTCCATGGAGTTTTAAAAGTGTCAAGTTAGGGGACTAGTCAATGATATTGTTTCCCTTTTTTCTTTTTCTATATTTTCCAGACAGAAAAAATGGCAAAGCATTGAGGAAAGTGAAAATTGAGAAAGGGACATTAGATTTGATGACTTACTACTCTTTTCTAGTGAGCTTTGATAGAAGAGTTTCAATAGAGTAATAAAAGTTGAAGCTGTGAGCAGTTAAAGGAGTGGGAGGTAAAGAAATGACAGGGAATATGGATTATTTCTGACAAAAGAAATGAAGAGGAAAGATAAAAACAGCTGACTTGAGAAAGTAGCAGAATCAATGGAAGATTTAGTTGCTTGAATTATTTTATTTTATTATTATTATTTTTTATGATAGAGACCGGAGAAAGTCTATAGACTGAAGGAGAAGGCAGTGGAATGAGGATATATATATTTCGGGGTGGGGAGGGGGAGTTGTCCTGAGATAGAAGGAAAAAAGAAGGCACATGGAACCTAATATACCATACACTCTATAAATAATAATGTAATAAACAAGTCAAGTCAGCATGACAAAGTGCC
>NW_006370494.1:0-916 GCF_000327345.1 Myotis davidii
AAAAAAAAATCTCTGGGTAAAAGCATGGTACAACGCACCATGGGGATTACAGGAAGGCTCACAAAGACCAGAATGTCGATGTCAACTCTGTTGCCCCCACTGACCAGCTCGCTCCTACGAAGACCACTGTGATCTTGGCTCTCCATTTCTCCGTGTTTGCTCTAACAATCTTAACCAGTCGTCCCATCAAAGTTCTATGAGAATTTAAAGTCACTGAGATGTTTTAAAATCTAAGTGATCTTTTAGCAACAGGAAAGAAGAGCATTTCCCGAAGTTATTTGCATTTTTTTTAGAAAAAAAACAAATACAAACTACAGATCATAATAGAGAATCCAAAATACCCATCTCCTTTTTCAGAGTAGCTCCTTCAGAGGAGGCCTGAGCCAAACTCTGCAAGTGAGAGGGTTTGGTGAGTATTAAGTCCACATAGCACACATCTCTCTCCTTAAGGCATCCACAAATCAGCAATTTAATGCTATACTCAACCATCAAAGGACACCAGGATTGAAAAGTTGGTGTTTTAGGAGGAGAGATACTGTCCTCTGGGGTTACATGCAGACCCGCACTGTTCTTCAACATTTTATGCCTCTGTCATGCCATAAATTTATTTTTTTTCAAGCTTTCAATAAGCTACAATATTCTGTTCATTCTACTGTCAACATGTTAAATTCAACTACCATCTATAATCTCATTATAGAATCAAATGTCTCAAAAAATAGATTATGTACAGAGAAAATATGTATCATCTTAGTAAGAAGCAAATGATAATCTTTAAAATTTAGTGAACCAGAGAAAAAGAATCATTTCTAATTAACAGTAAAAATAATTTGACCTTTCCAACATCTTACTCCTAAAAGCACTACCGAATTAGCTTATGATTAATTATTTGACTGCTATCATAACAGGTGGGGATCAG
>NW_006370495.1:0-917 GCF_000327345.1 Myotis davidii
TATGTGTAATTGGAACCCCCCAAAGAAACCAAACTAATAGAGTAAAAAATATAGCCCAAGAATACTCTCCTAAATTAAAAGAAATTTATACCAACATAGTGAAAGGGTGCATTGGATAACATTGAAGCTTTCACAAAATGGAAACTAGAGGAACTATAAAAAGACATAGTCAGAAATATAATAAAAGTGAAAGACTAATTACTCTCTCTCTCAGGAAACTTAGTTCTGGTGGCCAATAATTAAGTAAGGATATAGGAGATTAAATGGCATAATAAATAAGCTATATATTGATAGCTAGCAATTTAAAACAATATCAGAAAACAGAAAGTTCTTTTAAAAAACATAAAATAGAGAAGTACAAGGTACTCAAATCAAGAAAAAAGTGATAAAGTACAACTCCATAAAAACAACAACAAAACATGGAAATAAGAAAGGTATTGCCCTACCAGAAATTATAGTTAATAAAATCTCTAAAATTATTCAATAAAAGTGATACTATGCAAGACTAGACACATAGATGACAAAAATTTTGGAAAAGTAAGCTGAGGAATTATCCAAAATGTGTGAATTTATTGTATGGTAGGCTGTGACATCACAAAGCAGTGAGATAAACAGAGATTTTTAAAATAGAGCTGGATAATGGACAACCATGAGAAAATATAGCACTAGATCTATACTTCACTCAATACACCATAATAAACTTTACACAGATTATTAACTTAAGTATAAAAACTACAACTTTAAAAGTGGTAGAAAAAATATATTAACATAGAAATATTTTTAAAACTTTGAAATATGGAAAATCTGTCTTCAGCCCAAAAATTAGACACCATAAAAGAAAATATTGAAAATATAACATAAAAAATAAAAGTGTCTATGTGTACACACATGCAGACATACACACACACACACACACA
>NW_006370496.1:0-917 GCF_000327345.1 Myotis davidii
TCAACCACTGAGCCATGCCAGCCGGGCTATCTTACATTTTAAATGGGATGTTAAGGTGTCATCCAGACAACGCATATGCAGATTTAAATGAATTTTTCTTTTTACTAATAGAGTCAGATTCTCATAATCCACAAAAGGCTCCAAATAAAAATTCTGTTTGTGTAAGAGTGCTTATCTAAAATATCTCCCAAATAAAAATATACCCAGGGAGATAAAGCATACATGTTGTTTTCTTTGTAGTGGAAGGGAAAAATCAATGTGGCTCATAGCTCTAAATTGTGTTCTTGAGCATGTGAACAGCATCCCAGAAATAATATGGATTCTCACACCACTGAAAGGTTTATCAAAATTGTTCAAAGCAACAAGTGAAAATCTGCCTGTGGAAATACTTGTAAAATAAATATACTGGCTATTATCTGGGTTAATTCCCATGGGTGACACATTTATCTTCTATAATATAGCTGAGCAGTATAACCAATATATGGTCTAAAATTACACACTTTAGAAACAGGCCGTACCAATTGCCTATTCACAAAAGAAATAGAGGAGGACACATAATAAAAATGCATTTACTCACTGTGTTAAAATTTGGAAAGAGTCCAACAGCAGAACTACTGTCCACTGGAAAAGACATAAATGGTTTGATATCCAGTGAAGGCTGCATCATCAGAGTAGGTGTGCGCACAAGAGCAGGAAGGGTAGTAGTGTGGCATGTACTGCCTGTCAAGAACAAAACAAAAATAAACTCAATCTTTAGCTCACATCCATCTCCTTCTCCAACCTAGGGTGCAAAAATAAGACTGCTTAGCTGCAACCTGCAAGCAAGAACGTTACTCTAGAAGTAAGAAAATGGCACAAGAGGAGGAAATTCAGTTAAAATGGGTCTTCTTGCTCATTGTCTAAGAGAGGGATGCAAA
>NW_006370497.1:0-917 GCF_000327345.1 Myotis davidii
ATCATTCCCTTCTCTCCATCCCTTATGTCACTGCCTTAATTCAGACCTTTGTCATTCCACACTTAGACAATTACCATACTCTCCGTGCAGGTCTTCCTGTCTCCACTTTCTGCCTCTCTATCCTCCATACCCTGTCAGAGTGACCTTTCCAATATGCAAATCACTCCCAGGTTTAAAATCCTTCAATGGCTCCCTGTTGCCTCCAGGATAAAGTTCAAACGTCTTAACCTGACATGCAAGGTACTCTGAGATCTCACCCTGACTTCCCCTCGGGTTTCTTATCTTCTCTGCAAACTCCCATCTTTACAGTCTCTGATCATTCTTCCCCTGCCTGCCACCATCTGGTCCATTCTACCTCCTAAATACCTTTCTAATTCCTTCATTTCTCTGCACCTTCCGTTACCAATCTCACTTACTCTGGCCTGGATGACCACATCCTTCTCTTTAATTGCACATGGCCCTGAACAATCCATTTTCTAAACAGCAGCAAGTGAGCTTTTACACATCCAATTTAATCATGGAAAACCCTGCCTCCTCTCCTCCTTGCTTGAAATCCATCCATGGGCAGAGGTTGACAGCTTTTTGCAGACGGTACCTGGGTATTTCTCTAATCTCTTCCCACACCCACTTCCCATGCTGTCCTTACGCAGAACCACTGTCATTCTCCTTCCTGCCCCAGGGACTTTGCTCCTCCTTTCCTCATCTACCTCAGTTCCCAGGGCACTTGATCCCTATGGCTACCTTTTTCATCTCATGGCTCACTGTTCCTCCCAGCATAAGCCAAGATGCTCTGAATGTCTTCTCATAGCTCACTGCATTATCTTCAAAGCTCTTATCCACCCATGGAGGTTTGAGAGAGAGAAAGAACAGATGCCCAGGAAAGATACAATGAATTTCAGACAATAAGTTTGGAGAAA
>NW_006370498.1:0-916 GCF_000327345.1 Myotis davidii
CTTTGCAAGAGACAAAACAAGTCATCAGGGACTTTTTATAAACACAGGTGGTGCTTATTAACTGAGAAATAAAAGTTTTACACTCCTGATGATTAGCTTAGACAAGTGTTCATGTGCTTCTGCACTTTTGGAAAATGGTTCTTATATTCGTTTCTAGTTTTCCTCTCAACGCTGATTATTTTCATTCCATATAACAGCTTGAGTTAGTGTTGCAGTGATACCTAATATATCTGTGACAGATTTTTTTTTTGGGGGGGAAAGTATTAGCAATCTATATTACAATGATCATCATAATAAAATATGGCACTATACACATTTTAACAGACTTGGCTGTGAAACCTCAATGAAATAAACAAAGACTTCATATGTGAATAGAGAATTAGGATTTACATCTACAAGTAATAGGCTTAAAGGGAAAATCCAATTTGCCTCTTTTATCTGTCATTGTCATACATCGCTGTGTGCTTTATCTTAGGATTTCCTGAATTGGCTGGTTATTTTGTGATTGTTTCAATACATATGAAGGGCAGACCAAAAAGGCACAAAATATTAAGAGGATTTTGTGAAACAATATGAACAAAGCACACAAATGAAAAAAGGAGATGGCAGGAACATTTTTGAAAGAGGAGGCAATGGATTCTAAAAAATTTGAAAAAGAAAAATGTGCGGTGTAAGGATTTGTGAATTCAAACCTTTGGAGAGCAAGAGAGGTGAGATGTTGTGTGGGCATTAGGAGCAATTGGAGGAAATGTGGTTTTGAGACCTGTCTGGCCTCAGAAAGCCCTGACCGGAGACATTTGAATGTAATAAATGTTGTAGAGATGGCATATATGGATGCACAACCCCCTTTCTGTAAGTAAGCTTTATATCTCATAATTATAGGTAGACTAGATAGATAGATAGATAGATAGATAGA
>NW_006370499.1:0-917 GCF_000327345.1 Myotis davidii
AAAAAAAAGGAAAAACAGCAATTTAGCTATTTTCATGATGCAGATTAATTCCAACAACCGAGCCTGCCATGTCATCTGAAACAGAATCGAGCTGTACTGTCCAACTCAGAAGCCACTGGCTACATGTGGCTATTCAATGAAAATATATAAACATTAAATACAGTGAAAAATCCAGTTTCTCCATCACATCGGCCACATTTCCAGTGCTCACTGGTCATGTGTGTCCAGTGGACCCCATGTTGGTGGAGCAGACGTGGACATTTCCATTATGGCAGCAGGTCCTACAGAACAGTGCTGATTCCAGACCCAACTGAGCAAAGCAGAGACTGAGAGCGATGAGGGGTGAGTGAGGAGCGGCACCAGGGACTCCATTCTCTTCCAGTTAGCACTTTTTGACTGCATTGCTGACGAGGGGTCATCCCACATTCCGTTATGATTTTATTTAGCCATTCATTTGTAACTATGCATGAGTGACTGCCATCTGGTAACCATGCATGTAAACCAGTGAAAAAATCAGCTATGGCCTCTGTGCTTGTGAAACTCGCAATCACTTGACTATATTCTTACTCTAAGATTTACCTGAAGACAAAGAGGCAGTTTCCTCTGGTTCCCTCAAGAAGCACAGACACAGAGGAAGGAGGCTGGGTTTCAGAAGCAGACACATCTGGGTTCAAATCCAAGCCCTGCATCTTCTAGTTAAAGTAGTTGACCTCCATGAGCCTTGGTTTTCTCAAGATGAGGATAATACTTATTGTATATAGCTGTCCTGGATATGAACCAAGAAAACACATAGAAAATGTTTAGTGCAGTACCTGGCACCACTGGAGGGGCTGATAATGTGCCCCCTTTGCCAAGAGATGGTTGGTTGGACACATGATTTAAGTCAGTGCCATCTATAATAATAAAAGCATAATATG
>NW_006370500.1:0-917 GCF_000327345.1 Myotis davidii
TGTCTGCCTCCACAATGAGACTGTAGACCATCAGAGAGCGATTTTTCACATCTGCACAGACACACAAGGACAGTTTTGCTGAAAGAATGCCCACTGGGTGTATGAATTAGAGATATGTTAGCCCCAAGAATCCAAGTTATAATTGTTATGAATGCGAACTTGCATGGGTAATAGTTACTTTCTTTACCTCTTTTGCTGCCGAACTATATAAATTTATTTTCTCACATCATAACACCACTGGAGTTTTGTAAAGTTAAATGCAGTGCCCCCTTGTTCTACAGCTCCTGACTGTACTTCATAGTGAAGAATATTAATCATCATCTCTGGCCAGCAGTGTTAAATGCTTGGGTTGCACAATTTCTGTTTTATAAGTAACTGCTTTTTGGCTATTTGTCCAGTTTCATCTTGGTGATGAGTTATAATGTGAGAATATTCTCTATAAAGGACATTGAAAGAGAAAAACTGTTGCTGAATTTACATATTTTACATGTCCTGATTTTAACATTGTAACATATTAATAGCACATTCAAATATAGCTTTCAAGGAATTTTTTTTCTACATGAAATTTTAATTCTATTCATTTCAAATCCACAATAATTGGCACAGAGAGTGGGTTAATTGGGACTTCATGTAATCTCAAGGTTCAATTATATCTATGTCTTCAAAGTTCCTAAGCTCACCTACTCTACAATAGGTAAGCAAAATGCTATGCAGACACTCCCTGTCATCGTCAAAGCCAGTCAGTCATTGCACTATCCTCCAAGAGAAAAAAATTGTTGAACTTACTTGGGTCAAGATACTTTATGCCATTTAGAAGGAAAGGAATGTTCATTTCAAAACCTCCTCCAATACAGTTTTTCATTGTCGGGCTCATGATTTTACCTGTAAATCTTGCTAAGTAATGAGCTTTCACTGCA
>NW_006370501.1:0-917 GCF_000327345.1 Myotis davidii
TTGGGGAACCTCCATACATTATTAGCTGGTGTCTTAGGCAAGTTATTTAACCTGTTTGTCCGTTTATGGAAAGGATAATTGCAATGCCTACCTCAAAATGTTGTAAATTCAGGTAACTGATATTAAGGCATTAGAACAGCAATGAGCCAAAGTACAAGTTCACAGTATATTATTAATGAATCTGAATTACCTGTCATTTCCTAGTCTCTTATTTGAGGCATCTCATATTATCCTCCGGGACAATTCTCCCCACAGTCCCAAATTCAGCTAGATTTCTCTTTTCCAGGTCCAAAAGTCACCTTATTTTGCCTTTATGATATTCTAATGAGAGAGATTTTTCCATCTCTCTAGTTAGTTCATGAGTTCTTTGGAAAAAAATCTGTTTCACTCCTCTTAAATCCTTCAAACTTCAATCTCGTCTTTTTCACAGAAGCATTGTTTAAACTAGAACTTGCTTTGTGTATAAGGATACAATGTGTTAGACTTCAAAATTGCAGTGTTTATCTTGTCTACATTTTTTCATATCTCCCTTTTATATTGAAGAATTCTTTTTGTTTTTAAGTGAAAGATGCCCTTTCCTTCTGCCACAATAAGATGGCATTTTGCTTTCCTAGTTGAGTAGGAGGCAAGTCTGCCATTTCAAATATATCTGAAAATCAACAACGGTAGAGAGAGCTGCTAGTTTGCTGGCGGTGACTTAAAGCTTCACAGTGAGAATGAGGTTTATAGTTTATAAGAAAGAATTACTTCCCAGAATTACTACTTGATTTTTTGAGGCATTTTCCCAGGTAGTACAACCCAAATGACTCCTATTAATTGCAGGCCTGAGGTTGTTTTATTGGAGTTATATAAAACTCATATTCACAGCTTTCTTCTTTTTAAAAAAAAAATTCAAGTAAAGTTGAGTGTTCTATCTT
>NW_006370502.1:0-917 GCF_000327345.1 Myotis davidii
GGTGGAGGTGGGCAAAAGGAGTGAATGATGGAGACATATGCAACAATGTAAACAATAAAAATAAACTCCACAGGACAGTGGCCTCTCCAGAAATTGATTTTTTCCCTCATCAGTGTTATAACAACATGAGGTTGAATAATATGGCATTATTTGAGGACCTGCTGTATTTTATCAAAAAGAGTCCTGCTATAATCTGAGATTATTTCTTTATTCTTAAAATAATTTTACTATCATTTGTATATATATTTATGTGCATAGACTCAGCTGAACACTATCATAAAAATTCCATCTGAGATCTTCTCTATTACCCATCAGAATAATAGATTTTAAAAGATGTGAGTGTAGCTATAATGGAGAGCTGCCATATTGTAAAATTTCTGGAGGCATCATTCACATTGGTTTGCCAGTTTAAGAAACCTTTTATTCAATGTCTAAATGATTTTCTCGAGACACAGAGCAGAACTGAGACTACAGCAAAAATCTAGGATGCCTAACATTATTACATTTACCTGACATCAAGAATACAAATTCTCTAAATCCCTAAGAGTTTATGAGCAACCTAATTCTTGAGATCATGTATATTCATCTTTGTGTCTCCCAAACCGGCCCAGGTTTGTGGTAGGAACAAAAGGATGTAACTTTATGAATATTTCTCAGACCTTTTAACTATCCTCAAATTTCTTCCATAGAGAGGCAGACACCTAGTAATCTTAAACTGAACTTAAACATACAGATAACTGGGAGTAAGCACCAATCCCATTCCAAAGAAAGCATAAAGAATTCCATCAACCTAGCAGCAAAATGCTTCACCCCTTGTGCGTTTTTCTAGAGTCGTTCTGTGAATAAATCTTACTCCTTAGAGGAGCATATCCCATAGCTAGTGAGGTGGAGGAATGAGAGGAGCTCAGTTCACACAG
>NW_006370503.1:0-917 GCF_000327345.1 Myotis davidii
AGGTTGAAGGGAGGGGGGAAGGGGGAGTGATCCTTTAATGGGTACAGACTTTCTGTTTGGGATGATGAAAAAGACCTGAAAATAGTGGTGATAGTTTCACAATGTTGTGAATAAGCTTAATGCCACTAAACTGTACAGTTAAAAATGGTTAAAATGGTAAAATTTATGTTATGTGTATCTTACTACAATTTTTTTAAAGGCCCTAGAAACTGTGAAATTAATTGTCCAAAGCACACAGCTATTATGAGGCGAAGCCAGGGTTTGACCCCATCTGTGTGACATGTGGAGAGAAAAAAAATCAGTAGATAGTAATAATACTGATCTTCAGACAAAGCAAAAACTGTTGAATAAACATTAGCTTCTCATGCCTACTCCAAGCTAATTTCCTGACCTGAGGTGGTTTCTCAGATGCCAAGTGGGTGAGTGGAAAAAATGCAAACACATCACTCATTGAATTTATGTAACCACAACCTCATAAGCGTCTTCTGTAGATGGCCTTGTCCCTGGTTCCACCTCTGTTTGCACTTTGACAATAATTAAAGAACAAAATTAAGTAAATCAATATGGAACCTACAGCCTACAAACAATAGCCTTGATGAGAGTAAATAGCTGACCACTGAACAACATAGGAGTTAGTGGCACCAACCCCCAACTCTGTGCATTTGAAATTTAACTTTTGACGCCCCAAAAACTTAGTTGCCCCTCAGCATCTCAGAGGGATTGGTTCCAAGATCCCCGGCAGACACCAAAGTTTGTGGATGTTCTAGTCCCCTACATAAATTGATGCATTTAATTGGGCTTTCACATTCATGTTCTCCCAGTCATGGATCAAAAACAGTACAGGCATTTATTTTTTTTTAATTCCACAGGTAGTTGGACCCACACAGTTCAAACCCATGTTATTCAAGGGTCAACTA
>NW_006370504.1:0-917 GCF_000327345.1 Myotis davidii
TCAACCACTGAGCCATGCTGGCCGGGCTCCACTTAGCATTTTATACTAAAATTGTCCATTAATGTGCCAGTCTTCAACCATATTTGGAACACTTTAAAATCATATCACATGTTCCATTCACATTTTTTATCTCCAGCCTTCAACACAAAAATCTGCCACACTCGAGTCTAGGTTCTCATTTAGTATTGAAAAGTCAGTTTTCAAGGACTGGAAACAGGGCCAGAGTCAAAAGAAATAGGCAATTGTTTAATCTAAGCTTTCTTGATTTTATTTCTTTTTATCTTTCCCCTCTGGAACTACATTTCTAAAGAAGGAGATTTGGAAAAGCACACTTAAGAACTAGATAATGATTTACTTCATTGATGAATTTTTAGAAAAGATGTGGCAAAGTCCAGAGAAAGAGAGTCAAAGAACTAGCTTTGAGGGACATAGCGATTTGCAGCCTTGCAATTGTAATTCTCTCTACTAATGTTGTTTTTATCCAAGCAATAAGTAGAATTTATAAACAGCATTTTGTTGATTAATTTATAAACACACACATACATTACACATTTCTTCTAGACTTTCCTACGCAGAAAAATGGTACCAACATTTAGTTTGAAAATTATAGATATTATCCTTGTGACTTGAGAGGTATTTTTAATTTTTTCTTTCTGAAACAACACTGTCAAATTAATATTATTAGCCCTAGTTCACAGAAGGAGAGATTTTTATTAAACTTGCTCAAATGCTAAATGACAGGATGTGACCCTGCTTCCAATGTTTATACTTTTTCTTTTCCATTATAAATACTCCAAGCACTATTTTATCCAAAGAGTTAGGTATATTTCATGATAAACATGCTGTGAGCCAAACTGTCAAAATTGTCCTTCTCTTGTGTAGCTTTACTCTCCCCTATCATACATCCTTTTTTTTTT
>NW_006370505.1:0-917 GCF_000327345.1 Myotis davidii
TTCCATTTTTGTAGAAAAGCCTTGGGTCTGGAAGTGTTCAAGCTTCAGGCTGGCAGAGCTTGGCACAGTGATATTGCTGCCAAGTTCAGGACAAATCCATTTCTCCCTCTGTTCCCATTAGAACCCTCGTTTCTGCATTTGGAGCCTGACACATGCCAAACTGCCCTATTCCTTCTTGCCTGTCATTAAAGTGTGTAACTAAACACTGGGTTCTAAATACATCATTGAAACTGTCCAAACACAAACCCGAGGGTATTCAATAGTCTCCTGGAGGATCAGGGCGTGGGCCTACAATGACTCAAATTGGCCAACATTCAAAATGCCACTTAAAATCGAGCACAAAAGAGGTCGTGCCTGTGGAACGATCTAGGTTGACACCATAAAGGCACAAAGGCTTGAGTCTTGTGCTTTCTGAGCTCCTGAGTGCCTGCCCTTCATTGCCTTGCCTGTGTGACTCATTCTGAAGGCACAGGAAACGGTGCCAACAGACCAAACCCTAGCAAGGATGCCTTTCCCCAGCTCTTCACTGCTAAAATCCAACTCAATTACAGTCAAAGCAAAGGTGGAGGGGTAGAGAGCAAATAATGTTTATTTTGACTTTTCAGTGTAATTTTACTGGGAATCCTAAAACATAGAACCATCATGTGGTCTAAACTAGTCTTCCTGGTCAGGTTCCGTTAGGTTCTCCTACAGTAACAAGTGGCTCCAAAGTTGCAGTAGCTTCACCCAACAAAGGTTCATTTTGCATCATACTACCTGTATGTCATAATTCAGCAGGGAGGCTCTACTCGTCATAGTCTTTGGAGACCCAGGCTGATGGAAGAGCCACCATCTCCAATGTCATGGGTCAAACGCCAGAGGGGATGGTTCTGAGAGTGACTGCTGGGGCTGACTGGCAGACCCTGAGTGACGGATGA
>NW_006370506.1:0-917 GCF_000327345.1 Myotis davidii
CTTCTGGACGGTGTGAGCAGCCTCCACAGCCTTTGTCGTGGGTGAAGCAAGGATGACACTGACCTGCCCCAGGTGGGCTGGGCACTGGGTGCGCACGTCTCCGACAGGCCCCCGAAGCCCAGCGGCCTCACCTGACCCCCAGGCTCAGCACCAAAACCAGGACGTAGTTGGCCAAGGCGTTGATGAAGTTGCCCACGAGGCCGCTGAAGACTTGGGGCCAGACAATCCCCTGGAATAAAGGAAAACCGGCCTGGCCTTGCTATGGGCTGGGCAGGGCCCGGCGTGGGGCCCATGTAGGGGTGCAGAGAGGCTGGAGATCGGGGGGGCCCTGCACCCGAGATCAGGGCACGCAGACTCGGACTCGGACACTGAGAGGGAGAGAGCCCCCGCCCCCGGGCCAGGCAGTGTGCTAGCCACCCTCCAGCCGGGGACTTGTACCTGGTTTTGTAGATATTTTGCCAGCAGGCTGTAAAGAAAAATCACCTGCATAAAATAAACACACCCACAGGTAAACAACCACCGAAACAGGACCAGGTGAACGTTAACAGGGATTTCTGAGGCATCTGAGTTTGGGGCAATTACTTGGCCAAACTGCTTCACCTAGTGCATGCTCCGGCCCCGCCCACGGGAGAGGCCTCGGCCTCGGGTGACAAGCCGGCAGGGAATGTGGCTCTGAGAGCGCAGGCAGCAGGCGCCTGCCAAGGCCAAGGGCTGGCGGGTGCTGGCAGCCACCCAGGCCTCCCACCCGCTTAGGAAGGCTGCCCAGTGGCCTGGTTCAGGACACACCAGATCCCGAATCCGCAGGCGTGACCGCCTGGCACCTGGCTCTGGCTGCTGGAGACAAGAATCTGGAGGGAGTGGTGGGAGCTGAGCGAGGCCGGCCCCACCAGCAGCCTCGCTGCGCAGGTTTAAGGCCC
>NW_006370507.1:0-917 GCF_000327345.1 Myotis davidii
TTTTCCTTATGCCACAAAAACAAGCAATATTTAAGATGGCATTATTGTCATTTGTGATTTTGGCATTTGTTTTGTTTGTTTTTGTTGTTGTTGTAGTATAACTTACCCTATCTAGACTGATGCAACTAGCCATTTGTTAATCCTAATCTTTCTCTTTTTTTGTACAATTAGTTTTTATTTTTTTCTCTTTTAAATAATAGACAAGGTCAGTAATTATTAGAGCTGGTATGAGCTTACTTTCTATGTAAGCCGTTTTTACAACTGCCTTCTCTCTCTCTGTCTCTCTTTTATTAATTTCAGAGTGAACAGTGAGCTCTATTTAAGTGGGCAGGACATGTCATTAGAAAGTTTTATTCTGGTTTTGGTTGGTGGTAAGTGTCTAGGCGTGAAAGTCTAACCTCTTAATACTTAAATAAAGAAAGTGATGTTCTGAGTTTCCCAAATCCATTTTATGGCCTTGATATCTCTGACCCAATCAGCCAACTTCTGTCAGTAATACCTTTTCAGGATTGTTCTATAGCTGAATGCCACTCTTTCTTGTCACTGCGTATTTTTCCAATATGGTGGAGTAAGGAAAGTTTGGAGGCATGACTTGTCATGGGATTCTCTAACATATCACTCTCATTACCATCTGACAGCTCATATTTTCCATCTTTGAAATCAGAAACTTTGAGGATTTGTCAGGTAGGGAGGGTGGCCTGTCCCACTGCATCTGCACTACTTTCAGTGCATGCTTTTAGCTGTAGTTTCTCTCTTCTGGGTTGTCCATCAGTATGAGCCATATGATTTCTAGTTCAGAAGTTTGTCAACATCATTAGTTGGCTGCCGCCTGAGGTCCGCAAAACTCCAATTTTAAGCATTATTATTATTATCATTACTCTCGACCCGGTGCACAAAATTTGTGCACTTGGAGGGGA
>NW_006370508.1:0-917 GCF_000327345.1 Myotis davidii
GGTCCCCACGCTGGGATCTCCCATTGGAAGTGTAAAGCATTGTGAACAAATTAATACAAAGACGAAAAAAGGCACAATCACTAAACTCAAATGTACCTACCATCTAGTCTGAGAGAAAAATTTATTTGCTCACACACTATTCAAGGTTGTGAATAAAAGAGATTGTAAGTAAAAGAGGAGTCAGTATGAGGGAGGAGATAGGGAAAGGATTGGAGAATGGGTAAGAGTCAGCTATAGGTTTCAAATTGAAACTGTGGCAATGGTCTGAGCTGTTCAGTTCTATTCCAGGTGCAGATGGATGGTATTGGATGTTATCAAGGATGGGTAATAAATAGACATCTTTCTTATATTTGAAAAATTTGGTTATATTTCAAGAATATACTCTTTTGCATGAGTTTTCCACAGAGACAAAGCAGTCTGTCTAACTGAGGGAATTAGCTCTGGGAGGGTAGGAAGTAACAAGCAATGAATACAGCAGTGAGATTCCTTTATTTGATTTTTTTCTATACATGAAAAGAGATTTTTATCTGTACTGACCTTCATGTATGATGAACGCTTCCTATTGTTAAGCATTAGGTAATGATTTTGATGTAGAGGCAACAAAGGTGGAAATATATTGCAATTTGTATATTATGAGTATTATTTACTTATTTTTCCCTTAACTAACTATGGGTACTCACATAGAAATTGCTCTTTACTGTTTTCTACATAGTCATTATTCCTATGCTTGAGAATATATCATTTCCTCACTCTTCTTTGAAGGAGTTTCTAAACTTTCATTCCTACTCCATTTGGTCTTTTTATGACTTTATTTTATTCCATGATTTCATTTATGCTTTCACATAACAAATACTAACTGACAAGAAACATGATTATCTTTATATTGGAATGCTTCACCTTGAAGAAATCTGTTTTTT
>NW_006370509.1:0-917 GCF_000327345.1 Myotis davidii
TTGGTGGTATAGTGGTGAGCATAGCTGCCTTCCGAGTAACAACCCCCTTGCATGCATGCCCTGTGACACAGGCGACTCAGGTCCTGGCTGCCTGTCTTGAAAAATAATACTGAAAATAATTGTTTGTATGAATCCAACAACTACATTTTAAAAACACAGAGAAGAAAAGTATAAAAATGTTTAAATTCTGGTATTGTGAACTATCAAAGGGAAATGAAAGATGAGTGATGGCATAAGAGAAAATACGGTGCGACACCTATTGGCATCAGAATTTCACAAAGAACACCTGCAAATCCATAATACACACAATCCAAAGGAAATGGCACAGGGTAGGAGCATGCAAATTCACAGGAAAAAATTAAGTTGCCCCACCCACCTCCCCAAAAAAACACAACAGAGAGCTGTTGAACCTCACTTAAAATTACAGAAATGAACATTAAAATTAAATTTAGTTTTGTAGCATAAATTAGGGGGAAATTTTTAGAGGGGAATCTGGTGTTGAGCAGGGTGTGGGAGAAAAGCTACTTTAAGGTATTACAAAGACTATGCTCTTGGTGGAATGGGGTACCTGGTTCCCTTTGTGCAGGGGAACTTAGTACTGGGATTTAGAACAGGCATGTTCTGGGACCAGCAAGTCTACTCAAAGAAACCTATCCTTCAAACAGAGCCATGCAAGTGTATGTTCAAGGTTGACAATTGCAGCATTACTCAAAATACTGAGTACTTGGAAACAACCTAAATGTTCATCAAAAAGACATTCTTAAATTATGCTATATGCATTTTGAGAATAATATTCAGCCATTAAAAGAAAATTGATGTACTGACAAAAACTCCAAGAAATACGGTTAAAAAACATCACAAAACAGTAAGCCTAGAATTATCCCAGTTGTGCTAATAAAATAAAATAAAAAATGTAA
>NW_006370510.1:0-916 GCF_000327345.1 Myotis davidii
AAAGGGATTTTCTAAACTTAGTGCTTAATTAATTTAATTTTTTTGTAAATATTGGACAATGGAATTTAAAACTTTTATTAAGGAATTAAAATAAAAAACTATTCCCCAAATTATTAATTATTCAGAAAGTACTTAAGTAGGTCTTGCTTTAGATTTAGTCTGATTAGCCACCCCACCGAGTATTACATGGTCATAAAGAACTGCATTTGAGTGGTTTATGAGGGAGAGAGAGAAGAGGAGTGGATCTTGGGGTATGGAAGGCAATGAGCCCCATAATGCAGGAATATGAAATTCTGTAGAAAACCAGATCATTTGAAAAAAAATGTCATCTGGACTGGCCTCTTTCGGAAAGAGGTCAAAAAAGCCTGATTACAGGCAAAGCAGTGCAGAGGAGTCCGATGATGGTCTCAGTGAAAAAGTTCAGAACATAGTGTGGTGATTACCAGAGGGGAAGCGGGTGGGAGAGGGAGAAGAGGGTAAAGAGGATATAAACAGTGATGCAGGAAGACTTGACTTTGTGTGGTGAAGACACAGTGCAATGGGCAGATGACCTATTATGGTCATTCTGGTCGCTTGGCATATATGACGATCTTTTTACTTGTATGGGTAAAATGCTTTTTTCTGTGACTTTATTGCAAGTAACTTTCTTTTCTGCTATGCTTCCTGAGTTGGAGACATATTTCTGTAGAGAAGTTCTACATTTGTTTCTCTCCAAAACCCAATTATTTTACCAATATAGGTATTTTTATGCTAATTTCTCATTTTAGCATCTATTACTCTGCCATTTGTATAATGTGGGTTTTGGGCTGGGTATAGCTGAGGTTTCAACGTCCAGCCAGGACCAGGGCAGAGGAAAAATTTCCTTGGTGCTTCTTAGCATCTGTAGGTAGACAGTCTTTATTTCTCCTTTAAGGAA
>NW_006370511.1:0-917 GCF_000327345.1 Myotis davidii
ATAGGGGTGCATATATCTTTACAAATAAATGTTCTCAAATTTTTTTGGATAGAAAAGGGATTGCTGGATAAGTCCTATTCTTAATTTTTAAAGGAACCCCTAAACTGTTTCCATGGTGGCTGTACCATTTTACATTCCCATCAGTGTGGTGAGAACTACTTTCTAGACTGAGTCCCTCCATTCCTCAGCATGTCCTCAACAACTGGCAGAATTGAAAGTGCAAGTAATGATGTTACTGAGGAGGTGACATTGGGGAGGTAACTTCTCTCTGGGCTAACTTGTTTTATCTCTACAATGAGAATTTTAACTTGGATAATAAAAGTTATATAACATATAATTAGCATTGCTATGTATATTGCTTTGTCTTTGTCACTATATCAAACATGAGTAAAGTGAGGTCAATTAAACCCAAAATGCATTGACTGAGAGCCTAATTCAGGTAGTCATTGGCTTTCTGAGTTGGATAGAGGACTCAGATCATCTAAACAATCTGTGACTTCTTCCACAATATTCCTAATGGGATAGCATGTACCCAGATTTCCCACCAATGGGAAATTCACTGCCTGATAAAGTATAAATAACACTATAGAGGTATGATGATTAGGAAGCACTGCTTGCCTTGAATCAAAACTTACATTTATGGTGCTTTCAACCAGCAGAGCCTTTCATGACAGAACAGTTTACTCACAGTTATCAGTAGAAGATGAATATTCTGTCTTGTAATCAATATATACTCAAATCATTTTTCTCCATTTACTTCAATCATTTCTCAAGTCAAATATTTTTATTATTTCATGCTATATGGTCTGGACATGCTACATTTAGGTAGTATGCATCTTAAAGTATTTAGGCATAACCTCAATGGATGAAAGCTTTTGATTAGCTGATAAATCCCTTTCTCGATTACATTTGGACAC
>NW_006370512.1:0-917 GCF_000327345.1 Myotis davidii
CTCCTGGTTCATAGGTTGACGCTCAACCCCTGAACCACATTGGCCAGGCAGATTTTTTGTTTTTACCTGTTTTAAATTTACTTTGGGAGGAACTTGGCCAAATAAAGCCTTTCTTCTGCTCCTACATCAGTATGTGAAAAGCCAACCTGTGGGACATCTCTTCTATGTTGCTGTGATCTTATATGAGATGTTGAATCAAAGGCCTTCTAACTAGTTATGGGAGGTTTTGTTGAAGTGAAAGAGTGGAAGAATACCTTCTAACTGCTCCCATGCTCACCACCTTGGTAATGGGCACATTTTAACAACTTGCAAAAAGACATGTAAATTTATTCATTGATTATTCTGTGCTAAACTGTTAGTCGTGCCCCCTGCTCCCCTCAAGGTCAATGTTCATTAATTTAGTACCACCATCTGGCTGACAGGTTGTCCTAGAGCCTGTCAAGAGCATTGACAAGTGACAAGGATATTGCTTTTCCTGAAGGATTCCAGGGGCTTTCACCTGACTCACAGGGTACTGACGGCAGAAAATGTCAGTCCACTGTCGCGGTGTCACCAAGTGGCAGCTGGAACATTCCCTGCTCCTGCCACAAACCAGATACCATTCAGTTAAGCCCTTCTTAGCATTCAGCACCTCCCCTGTTCATTCACTTTCAGAGCCTGTTTTTCCTTTGATGATGCTTCTCAGAGAGGATAGTGACAAATATACAAATGAACTGTCTCTTCCTACTTTGCTGCTGTACAACATGTCTACTGTCTTAAATCCTCAAACATATCAGTTTTTAGTTCATTTTCTTGATGTATTCATTATGGTAGCTATACTGAAGGTTATTAAAGTAAGTTTTTATTAGTGAATATTTCAAAATATGAAGCATGTCTTTGCAGGATTGCATATCCTATCTAATAATAGACAAACATGG
>NW_006370513.1:0-917 GCF_000327345.1 Myotis davidii
CATTTTCTTTATCCATTTATCTGTTGATGGACAGATAGCTGTTGATGGACACATATAACTTCTATGTGTTGGCCATAGTAAATGATGCTGCAATGCATGTGGGAGGGGAAATACCTTTTTGAGATAGTGATTTCATTTCCTTCAGATAAAGACCCATAAGTGAAATTGCTGGATTATATGATAGTTTTATTCATTTATTTTTATATTTCCCTGCTGATCCCACCAAGCTAGTTCCCTTGGCTGTGGTTTCTCTGGAAAGTAGGTAGGCATAGTGGGAATTTCCTTTATCCACTCATGCATGTCACTAATTAGGTGACTGGCATTTGGCCACCTTAAGAGAGTCATAGTTATTCCCACCATTTACTCACGTTTCATTGAATTTCTTTGCTTTGACATTCAGAGAACTGGACAGAAATCACATAGTATCAACACCCACTTTGGGCCTTTGAAATGATAGTTTTATTTTTCATTGTTGAGAAATCTCCATACTGTTGTCCATGTTGGCTGCACTATGGAAAATTGACATTTCCACCAACAGTGCACAAGTGTTCCATTTTTTCCACATCCTTGCAAAGTTATTTATTGTCTCTTTGATAATAGCCATTCTAATTAATATCTCATTGTGTTTTTGATGTGCATTTCCCTGATTATTAGTGATATTGAGCAGTTTTTCAGGTAGTTGTTGGCAATCAGTATGTCTTCTCTGGAAAAAAATGTTTATTCAAATCCTCTGCCCTTTATTAAATCAGATTGCTTGTTTTTTTGCTATTGAGCTGTTTATATAGTTTGGGTATTAATCCATTATCACATATATGATTTGCAAATATTTCTCTCATTCTATAGGTTGCCTTTTCATTTTGTTCATGGTTTTTTTTGCTGTCCAAAAGCTTTTTAGTTTGATGTAGTCTCACTTGTTT
>NW_006370514.1:0-917 GCF_000327345.1 Myotis davidii
TCCTCCATGCACGAATTTCTTGCACCAGGCCTCAAGTTTACAATAAAAGTAAAATAACTATAATTGCTTAATCCAACACTCTCTGATGATTGTGTTCATTTCTAAATGCTAGTTCATCTTTCTGGTGTGCCCTCTTTGGATATGTTCCAGGCCATAGTTAATCCTCTAGTGTTAAAAAGTATCATCTTATCAATTTTCTTTAGTGTCCTGAACAGATTTTGACAGTGCTACCCTTGTATTATGTCATCTTATGCAGCAATGATCTCACTGTGAAAATGTAATGAATGACATTTATTTCCCTGGTAAGCTGTGAGGGAGAATGTGATAATATGTGTAAATGTTTTAAACCATAAACGATACTCTGTGAGTGATAATAACTATTCAGGAGGGAAAGTATATAAAATTTATTAGAACATTACTTTCACATTTAGACAGATCAGATTACTAGTTGTTTAACCACAACTAACTTCTTAATCTATTTGAGTCTCAGTTTCTGTATAAGTAAAAAGGAATAAAACCACTATTGTTGACATTATGGCTGACCTGCCCACCTTCCCAGGTCAAAGTCCTGATTATTCTAGAAGCAATGTTTCTCAATTAAGGGTAATTTTGACTTACAGGGACATTAGGTGATGTCTGAAGACTTTTCTTGGATGTCACAATTGGGAGTGTTACCAGAATCTAATAGGCAGAGGTCAGGCATATTGAAAAACATCCCAAACAAAGAATTACCTGACTTCAGATATCAATAGTGTCAAGGTTGAGAAAGTCCGGTGTAACAATCAATCATGGGTATCCCAGGCACTGTGACAATTTTAAAACATTAGCATGTGGCGTTCTCCTACAGATAGGTATTTTTTCCAGAGTGTAGCTTACACTGATATAATTAGATTTAAATGAGGAAAATATGTTTACAT
>NW_006370515.1:0-917 GCF_000327345.1 Myotis davidii
AAAACAATTTCTATGCCCAAGGTTGTATCCAAAGAGATTATTGACATTAAATGTATTATTTTTTGTTTTCTACTCCAAAGTAGAAATTGCTGTATTTTAAATTTGAAGACTACTGGGAAGTAAAGGTACCTGATACTCCATGTTAAGTCATTTAAACATGATGCTCTTTAAAAAAAAATTGAATTATGATAACATGATGAAACCCACAGGTTTAACGTGCCCAGTGCAGTGAATTTGACAATTACCTATATCCATGTCACAGAATGTAGAGCATTTCCATGACCTATGGAAAATTCTCTCATTTTCCTTCTAGTCAGTTTCCTCCACTGTCCCACAAGCCTTCCCACAATTGTCAATCACTGTCTGCTTTCTGTCCACATAGAGCAGTTTTGCCTGTATTTGGATTTCATATACATGATTCATACGGTATGTACTTTTTTCGGTCTGGATATTTTTTACTCAGCATAATGTCTGAGATTCATTATATATATCATCCTTGATCCTTTCAACTACTCATAATTTTAGGGGTCAGAAGGAGGAGAGTCAAGAGAGCAACCATCATAGATTTGAAAGACCTGAGTTAAAATCCAGACTATTTTTAGTTGTGTGACTTTGAACAAATAAAGTTAATCTCAGTGCTGGTTGTTTGGACAAACTAAACCTCAACTTCCTTAAAATGATGATAAAATACTCATCTGGTAAAAGTTATTGTCACGATTGAGATAAATAAGTGAGAACATGGTGCTAGACACATAATAGTTGTTAAAAAAAGATTTGTTCAGTCTGAATATAGCAGGCCAGTCACAGATATCGACAAATTACACCTCCTTAATGACCAGCCACAGAGGAGATGAAAGCTGTTTTGTTTCCTTCTATCAAATATGACAATATAAACTTCATTTTTGTTCCTGGAAATG
>NW_006370516.1:0-917 GCF_000327345.1 Myotis davidii
GGCTAGGGCTAAATCAATAGTTCCTAATATTTACTAAGGCATAGACTTTAGAGAATTGCATGGAGGTTTTAAATCATCTCTACAAAATACTCATAACACAAATTATTGGGTATAATTTAATCCTAGATACTGGGTTAAGAACCCCTAAAATAAATAATTATAAATACTATGATAAATACCATGCTAAGAATACGTTCCCTGTTTACCTCTTTGGTCCAGTTTTTCAACACTGCCCTCCCCTCTCCCAAGTTCTGTATATGGCCCTCTTTTATTCCTTAATGAAACAGTTTCCAAAGTTTTGGTTGTATACCTCAATTAGAAAACACAGCAAATAAATAAACCGACACCTTCTGAACATATATATGTATTATGTATATAATAGGAATATACATATTTAAATACATACTCCAAGGTGTGTATATGTATTTACACATTGTAGAATGTATTACTACCATTAATATATCAATGCAAGGAGAACTATAAAGATTCAACATTAACAACAGAGGATGCAAATCCATATTTCAAAAAGACTTGGTGATAACTTTATATTCTTTAGGCAGACTTCTTGTCAGGTCTGATGAAATCATTGTTGTGATCTCATAATGTGGCTGACAAAGAGCTTGTGCGAGGAATGTCAGTTCAGGAGAGAATCCTGGTACTTCCCTTATTAACTTTACCTGCAGTCGGTGACTCCTTTGCAGGAGCCTCTTTTAGCTGCATTTCATTTTGCGAGAGTTGGTTTACACTAAGTAATATGCTCCACGAGTTAGTGTAACAGACACACATGAGCTGCTCGTGCAGACATGGCCTTTCTTCCAGAATACACCACGTGCTTTCTATGGCACATGGCCCTCCGTCACTGAGAGAGTTGCCGGTTTCAGCCTGTTTATTAGAGAACTAGAGGCCTGTTGCATGAA
>NW_006370517.1:0-917 GCF_000327345.1 Myotis davidii
GTCCCGTCACTCACCCCGGAGCCTGCGCCTGGGTGCACATCCTTGTCCATGTTCTGCATCATCTGGGCTGCTTTTTCCCTGCAGGTCTTCACTCTACGGAAACAACCCCAGGCATTTCAGCCTTGTTACTTGGGGCATGGAATGGGCAGAGCACCCCTAGTCTATATGAAGAGCACGTGATGAGGTGTGTGGGTCCCATCCCCAGGTGCTCCCCGAACCCAAGCGCCAGACATAGAGTAGCTGGGAAGAGACCCCAATCTACTTGGCCCAGTAGATTACAGGTTGTTTCATGCCAGCGCCGACCTCCCTTCCCTGGCTCCTGGCTTTCCCACCAGCCCAGGGTCCTTCAGCTCAGGTTCTCTGCGATTCCCAGACCTTAAGTCCTTCCCACCCCAGGCCCCGCCCTCTGTCCATGGAGCTCATTCCCACCTGAAGATGAGACAAAGGCAGAGAGAAAGCAGGGCCAGGGCCAGGATGCCAGCTCCCCCAACCACTGCCAGGACTCCACCGGCCCTGGATTCCGGTTTACCTGTAGGTAGTTTGAGATTTGTGTAAATTCCAACCCCAATCCATAGCATCCTTCAAACTGGCCATTTCTGTCTCTGTCTGGCCCGTGGGTGGACCCACTCTCTGTCCAGGACTCGGTCACTTGGCACTCTGTCTTCTTGTAGACCCTGGACCAGGCCCTTCCCCTCCACACCCCCTTCCCCGACCTCAGGACTGAGGCTCTTACACATCAGCCACTCCCGTCCAAGCCTTAAAATGCCTCTTTTCCCAGCTCCCTCTCTCAGGGACTGTTAGGGCTTGAATTGTGTGCCCCCAAGATTTGTATGTTGCAGTCCTAGCCCTCCGTACCCCCCACCACCCCACCGTGTCTCAGAATGTGACTTGAGCCCTAACCAGTTTGGCTCAGTGGA
>NW_006370518.1:0-918 GCF_000327345.1 Myotis davidii
AAAAATTAACTCAAAATGGATCATAGACTTAAACATAAAGTGTAAAGATATAACCTTAGAAATATAATTAGGAAAGAAGTCTTCCAGATCTAAGGTTAAGCAATGAGTTATTAGATTTGATATCAAAAGTACAATCCACAAAGGGAAAAATTGAGAAGTTGGAACTCCTCACAATTACAAATATGGTCCTTGACAGCCATTCAAAGAGAATAAGAATAGAAGCTACAGACTGGGCGAGTATACTTGCAAACCAAATATCTGACAAAGAATTAATTAATAGGATATATAAAGATGTCTTCAAACACAATAGTAAGAAAGATACCCCAAACAATTCATTTAGGCAGTTGAAAAAAAGACAAAACATTTCATCAAAGAGGATATACAGATGTAAGGAAAAGATGTTCCTATCGCTAGGGAAATACAAATTCAAACTACAATGAGGATATCACTACCTATCTACAGATGGCTAAAATAAAAAACAATGACAGCACTAAAAGCTGGTGACAGTGTGGACAAACTGGATCACACTCATTTTTGGTGGGAATGTGAAATGTTACAGATATCTTCATATAAAACGAAACTTGTAATTACTGTGAACTCCAGCAGTTGTACTCTTGGTTACTTATCCCAGGGAAATGAAGTTATGTTCACACAAAAACCTGTACACAAATGTTCATAGCATCTTTATGTTAATATTCCAAAGCTGAAATCAGCCCAAATGTCCTTCATCAGGTGAGTGATTAACAAACTTGTACATACAAATCATAGAATACTACTCAGCAATAAAAAGGAATAAATTGTGGATACACACAAAATCTTGAATGAATTTCCATGGAATTATGCTGAGTGGGGGAAAAAGCCGATCTCAAAGGTTACATATGATATGATTCCATTCATATAATAATTTTGGTGTGACAA
>NW_006370519.1:0-918 GCF_000327345.1 Myotis davidii
ATTGAACAGTATATGAATTTAATTCTATAAAAGTTTCAGTTCTCAGAAAGTAAAGCTCTGAAGAAGTCACCAATAGTCTCTAGCACCTGAAGACCTAGTGTATATACCTATGACGTTCATTCACAAGGGTCCAAACGTACTCTGGCTTCTTGGAGCACTTGCTCTTGGGACGCTCCTTCTAGGAACCTAGCTACTATACTGAGGGAAGCCCAAAGCACAGGGGATGTCATGGGAGGTGCTCCAGTCTACAACCCCAGATGAGCTGCCAGCTGAGTTCTCAGCAACAGCCAGCATCAACTGCCAGCCACGTAAATGAGCCATCTCAGACGTGCTGTGCAGACAAGATTTCAGAAGACTCTGACTTCAAATAAAATCTGGCAACACCTTCAAGAGAGACCCTAAGCAAGAACACTCCAGTTGAACCTAGTCAACCCAGACTGATGGTAAGATGATAAGACATTATTGTCTTAGCCACTAAGTTTTAGAGTGGTTTGTCATGCAGAAATAAATTACTGGATAAGTCCTATGGCTAGACATTTTGGTCTTGATTTCATTTCCTTTGGTTCCCTGCTCTTGGGTTTAAAGTCAGTCTCTGGATCTGCTTGTTTAAATGCAGACAATTTTCTGATTTCTCGCTAGTCCCATCTATTTCCCTATCCCACAATCATCCTTTCCCCACAAGTGAAATCACTGGACACACACCACAGCTCAACCTCCCTGTATTCTGAAACCAAGTCATCTTTCTGGACCTCTTAAATCTCAACTCCTTGTCTTGATCAACAAATCTACCAGTGGTTCTCAGCCTTAACTGCATATTGGAATCACTTAAGAAGTATTAGAAATATATATGGTTACTAGTTCCCACCTCAGAGATTCTCATCGCATTGGTCTAGATCAGCTGTGGGCAAACTACGGCCC
>NW_006370520.1:0-917 GCF_000327345.1 Myotis davidii
GCAGTGGGATGAAGGGCTGATGAAGCAGGAGTTCACATTGTAAACAAACAGATGATAGGGTTCAATGGAGCCTGCACACTCAGCCGGAGACACAGGACTGCATGGATAGGACAAAAACGGAGGCAAATGGTCGTTAATGGTGAATGTAGGCATGGGGAGAAGGAGCCGAGTCAGACACAGGATTCATTCAAACATTTCCTAAACCCTTACTGGGATGCTTTCTTGAAGTAAACCCTTTTCTCTCTGAGTCATGGTAAGCACACAGTTATGACTTGCCATGCTAATTTCCAAATTACTGTCTTGGCTGAGGCCTGGGATGATCCTGTCACTAGGGGTGGGAGAGCCTCATTTCACGGATGCTCGGCACTCCACGGGCATTTTTTGAATAGATGTTTTTAAATCACTTCTAGCTCTGGCACGTTCAGATTTTCAACTAAATGTGTCTTCATCCTCCTTCCAGAAAATGCTCATTCTTAAACTTTTATCCTCCATCACTAATAACATATCTCCTCTTAATACTTCTTCCTCCTGAAACACCTGCCCTGCCTGTGTTTGGGTTTCAGGAACTTTTAGGAAAAGATCTATGCTCACCCCCTCTGTGTCTTCTTCTCCCACTCATTGGTAAGACCTGTGTGATCTTGTTTCTGCTCCTGAGATGGACTTAATTTGGTATTTCAGACACTTTTGCCTCCTCTCTGTTGTTCAGTTGTCCAGTCCATTTATTCTACCTTTTTATTGGGGGATGAGGTGGGGACTGGACAATGAATGCTCAGTCCTCCTTCTCTTTAAATTCTGACTTTGTGTAGTAAATTTGAAGTGTTGCCCACATCATTTTGTTTATTTTGTTTTATGTTCTAAGTTAAAGGCTCCACTCTCTAGACAGTTATAACATCACACTGATTTGTTTCTCCTGGGTT
>NW_006370521.1:0-917 GCF_000327345.1 Myotis davidii
ACTCTTCTATTCATTCTCTTTTTCTGCTTTGGCCATTCTAATATTCTCTTACTTTCTCCAGTAAGCTTTGCTCCTTCTCTTTCATTCTTGGATCCTTGAATGTGCCATTTCCTTTACCTACAATACTCCCTCAACCTAACCTTCCTTCGTCTTGCTAGTTCCTACTCCACCTTCAGCTCAGCTTGGATGCTGCTTTCTCTGGGAATTCTTCCATGATCACTACCACCCATAAACCAGAGTAGTTCCCATTAGCTCCAGAGAGCTGCCTGCTCTAACTCTCTTTCTACTTATTCAATGACTGCAACTCTAGATGGCTAGATTGTAAGCTCCTTGAAGACAAGGGTGTCATTTGTCTTCTCCATTATCAAATTCCCAGAATCTAGCAGAGTGCATGTGACATGGGAAGGTGCAATGAATGGATGAGTGAATGAATGAGCAGAGCATTCTCTATCTCTGGAAGTGGCCTATGGTTCTTTGATGGAAGTGTTATAGAGAAGATTCTGGATGAGGCAAGAGGGGTTTGGATTTCAGGGTGAACTATATGAACTTTTAGCTCTGTTCCAACTCTACAATTTTAGGAGATAGCAAAGAATAAAGCAATCGTAACTCCATCCTTCCCCAGAATGAAAATATTCTGTTCCTTTAAGCACATAATAATCCAACAATTTAGTAATTTTGTTGTGAATCAAGACCATATACAAAGACATTTTTTTAAGAAGGATTGAAAGGTCAGATGTGACCATTGGTATATTTCTTCACTGATGTCCTGCAAAGATAAAGAAGGTTGCTGGTTGAGTGACAGAACACTCAGAAGCTGAATTCTGACTTTCTTCTAAGTGACTGGGCTACCCACCTTGGGCCTCATTGATAGGATAGTTGTTCTTTTTTTAATACATTTTTAGTGATGTCCGAGAGGA
>NW_006370522.1:0-918 GCF_000327345.1 Myotis davidii
GATCCCCTGTTAGGCATAGTGCTATATGTAGACTGGATTAAAGCAAGCAGTGTTCTACTACTTCAGAATACTAGATTTCTCCTGAAAAATGGAAAGTAAGCCTGATGGTTAACTCTAGTAAAAGACATGGATTAAGTTGTAAATTATAATAATTTACATCTCAAGAATATTTCCTATCAGAATATTCTTGTTGACAATACAGAGATAGCTCTGCTTAGTAAGTGCTTAAATAATTCCTGTTGAATGAACCAGATCTCATATATCATCCTTTCCTCTGAAATTCCTTGAGAATGAAAACCCTAGAACCATTGGTAGTTACACACCCTTGCCCTCTTTGTTAAAATGGCATCTGGGGGCATGAAATCACTTATTGGGTATAAGATGTTGTTGAACATTAATTGACTACAGCTGCTTTATTGGTAAAGGGCAGAAACCATGCATTGGTCAAGTCAAGATTTGGGTTAGTCTCACCCACAATTCAGCATCAGTCATTTGTGTGACTATAGTAGGTTCCGAAGCAATGGATTCAGGATGTGTAAATTAGAGGGAATTCAAGAAGAGCCATCAATTCTGTTAAGCAGAGGTTTTCGATTCTAAAAGTATCCTACAGCTTCTATATTCATTTTAGGTGCATATGTTACTTTGTATTTTTTTGATGCATTCTATCTTTCCATCAATATTTGCACAGGGGAAATCATGATATCTGCACATTGCAGATAGAGAAACTAAAGCACAGGAAAGTTAGGGACCTAGGAAAGCACTATTTACTGGCAGTGCTGCTGAAATGAGAATGCTCAGATCAATTATCACCTTTCCACTGATGATTGTTTTTCCTGAGTGCTTTTTTTGTTTATTAAAATTTTTTTAAAATTACATTTATTGTGGTGACATCCTATCTAATAAAGAGGCAATATGCAA
>NW_006370523.1:0-918 GCF_000327345.1 Myotis davidii
AAAAAAAAAAAATGCCCTGACTCATTTCTAAAGTTTCCCTGGCCAGTAGTTATTTTTCTCTTTCTCACTGGAAGTGAAATGTTAACCAAATGGCCGTGGGAATGTTTTAATCTTTATCTCTGAATCAACCTAGATCTCCAAAAAGCTCTTCCCCAAACACTAAATATCTGAATCAATAGACTTTTATTTGATGGTGGGAGCAAGATAGTGCACCATTTACAGCCCCACATCCATGTTCCAGGCAAGAAGGGGGAAAAGAGAAAAAAAGTAGGAAGGTTTGATGCTTATGTCAGGAGAACCCTAGTTTTCTCAAAAACATTTAGTGCGCATCTCATTGGCCAGAACCATGTCACATAGCAGCTTCTACTGACAAAGCAGTATTAGGCAGTATATTAAGTGGGCATATTGCTGCCCTGAACAAAATTGAAATTCTTGAGTAATGAATAAGGGAATGTGTATGATGAGGAAGCAGTTAGCAGTTAGCAGCATCTATTATATCTTGTGGTTTGGTGTGAGTAAATGACAATAGAGTAATGTAAGTCTTTCATCTTCTCTTCCTCTACATACTAGAATTTGCCTGGAAATTAATAAACAACAAGATTAAAGTGTGTTCACTTATTTGTTATATCAACAAATCTAATCTTAGTATCTCAGAACAAAATTAAAACATTGCATCATTCGCATATTTGCAGATTCCTAATAGACTAATGCCTGAGGACAAATGTTTGGATATCCAAGCTTTCCCAACCTTGACTTATCTCCCATCATAATTTTAGCCTCCCATAGTTCAGAGGGAAGATATTTTCACCTTTGTGTCATTAGGGCATTCAGTAAGTATTTCTTTTTTTTTAAATTTCATGATGACAACATAAGGTTATATTTTAGTTTTTCAATTACAGTTGACATTGAATATTATAT
>NW_006370524.1:0-918 GCF_000327345.1 Myotis davidii
CCACAATTTCTAATAGCATCGACATACTAATATCTCTGTACATCGATGTTCCAAGCCTGGCTCTCTTTCCTGGGAATTAAGTACATATAATCAACTGCCTATTGTATACCTCCAACCCAACGTCCTATAAGTTCCTCAAACACCAAAGGTCTAGAACCAAGCTTCTCTCCTCATTCCACCTCCAGCCTTTCTCTATCTCCAATCTTGCATTGTGAAATGCATCATTATCTACCCACCCACCCTCTCTACCTTGCGAGTTATCCAAGACTCTCACATGATGCAAGACTCCAGATTCTCACACTGCCTTATGGGGCCAAGGAATACACACCCAAGGAGCAGAGGGTTGTGGTTTTTAATCATTTGTCTTGGTATGATTCATTTTTTTTTCTGTTGATAAATAGCAGAGATGAATTCCTTTAAGTTCAGAGATGTGGGGTTTACAGATCTGAAAAATTAGGTGATAATCAGATTATTTTGATAGCAGGAAAGTGGAAAGCACAAAAGGAGAAGGAAGGGAATAAAATGAGAAGAGGCGGTATGGTCAGGTGACCAGACTCGCAGACAATTAGGGAAGGAAGTTGAAGAGGGTGAAAGTCTGAAGCAGCTTTTTTGAAACTGTGGCCTATGTACAACTTGAATAAAAATATCCGACTGTACAATAATGAGATTTGGGGCTCTACCCCATTCAATCAAAGTCTCCAGGGATAAGGTCCAGGAATTAGATGCACACTACAATTTGAGCATCACTCTTTTTGACCTCAACTTTGATACACAGTGTTTCCCAAGTTTTGTATCAGATGTAAGTAGACTATCTCCCTCCCTCTGCTAAGTTTCTTTAATTTGCCCTCTGACCTAGGCCCTTATATCTGTCTCATGCAATTCCTTCTGCCTTCCTGTCCCCCTCTTCTGCTTCTCCTT
>NW_006370525.1:0-918 GCF_000327345.1 Myotis davidii
TTTTTTTTTCTTTCTTGAAATAGTTCTCTCTCTCAATGAACTATTTCAAGTAAGTAAAAAGTCTACCAAGTTTTTAAGACCTGGTCCAAATGCTATTTTCTCCATGAAAATATTACAATCTTTACAAGTAGAAATTCTCTGTCCCTCTATTTCTATCTCTCATCATTACCACCAGCATGATCATTATTATCACCATCATCACCTTCATCACCATCATCATTATCATCATAACCACCTTTTCTATTCTCTCATTCAATTCTGCAAATGACAAAATGAGCTGGGAGGATGAATGGAGTACCGATTAAGAAAAGCGGGGCACACCAAAGGGCCAAAAGTCCACTTTCCTTTTTCCCTTTCTATATCTCTATAGCATGCTGCTTTGTAGGGAGAAGAAAGTAAACTTGAGGTGATGCGCCTTAAAGAGAAAATTGAGGTGTAGTATGTAAGATTGCAAGAAAAGAGAAAACTATGATTTATCAGGTTTTCTTGTTCCATAATTCATTTCATTCTTCATTTTCTACAGAAAACACTAAAACAAGGCAAAACTATCCATATTTTAAAAGACAGATTGAATTCTGTCCTCTATTCTCAATATAAAAATAGTAGAGGATCAGTCAACCAGCAAGCTGGCAAGAAAAGAGATCCCCCTCCATCCCTTCTCCCTGACGTTATGCCTGGTCAGATAAGACTGTGGCCCTTGGAAGCTATTGGAACACACTCATCTCGCCATGTGTGTATATTAGTAACAGGTAAGTCTGTCAGTCCATCACTAATATTCATCCGCTGCCTAATATTCCCAACCCCGTGGGGATTCACAGGAAAACCAAGTAAATGGTCACTGCCCTCATGGAACTTTCAATATTTTTAATATGTATTTATTGATTTAAGGGAGAGGAAGAGAGAGTTAGAAACATCAAT
>NW_006370526.1:0-918 GCF_000327345.1 Myotis davidii
CCCCCCCCCCCCCCGTGAGTACAGTAGTTGCTATAATCGTGGGGAAGACACGGGTCGCCGCCCACGGACCAGCCCTGCGGCCTCCCAGCCTCCCTCCCCACCCGGCTCCCTTAGAATGGCTCCGAAGGACAGAGAGGAGCAATCGCAAGCTTCCTGGACTAGGAGGGACTCCGCTGGGATGTGCACATGCGTCCTCCCCCCCACTGCCACTGACCCCCAGGATGATACTGGCTCTGCCTCTCTCCCATATAAACACCATTTGTCCCGACCTGGACCCCCAGCAGTTCCACCCATCAAGCCTTTGGGAAGGGGAAGGCGAGGGCAGCCTGGGCGCGTGGGCTGGTCCCCGCTGCGATCCAGAGGCACATCCTGTTCCGGAGTTGCCATGGCACAGCCAAACATCTGCCACAACAGACGGCTGGGGCTGCGCTGGCACCGGGGCCGTGGACGGGTGAGGGCCCGGGCAGGCAAGGGAGGCAGGGTGGAGGGGCCACAAGACCCAACAAGACTTTTAAGTCTGGGAAAGAAGCCCTGCCCCGAACACATGCATACACACAGACACACATACATGGCACACACCCATGCATACGTGCAAGCTGGCCTTCCAGGACAGGCAGACTTCCCAGAGGCAAGCGTTCCCGATTCTCAACTTTCTTCCTGGAGGTCCCGGAAGGAGATCCCACGTGCGCAGCCCTGGCAGGACTGGGCCCTCCTGAATTCTCACCCAGGCCCCATCCTGCTCCCAAGATGGGAATTCGCTTTCCTGTTTGTTATTGTTTTTCCTAATTAGAAAGTAAAACACAGTCGCCGTAACAAAATCACATGACCCAGAGGAGTGGCAAGAGCTGCACTCGTGGCGTATCAGCCAGCCGGCCACTGGGCCTCAGACCTCTCATTCAAAGTAAGTATAAGAGGGCG
>NW_006370527.1:0-918 GCF_000327345.1 Myotis davidii
TGGTTCCCATGCAGGGAGACGAATAAGAAGTTAGAAGGGGGAAGAAGTGTTGCCAACATCAGGGAAACAACACTGTGCTAAAAACCTATAGGAGGTTTCCCCTTTTGGACCCCTGGCCAGATCCTCAACGTGCAGCCACTCCTCCACTGCTAGGAAGGAGTTTTTTGGTTAGGCCTATCGTGACCTAAACCGACTCAGAAATAGAAGCGTAAGAAAGATGGGGAGAACTCCTATTAGGTGGATAACTAGCAGTGCCTGCCACTTTCAGTTTCCTTCAACTACCTAGACCTCGAATCTAGGGTAGAGAGAAGCTCTAACCTTCTACACTGCTCCTCAAGCCAGAGCCCTCTGTTGCAGCTCACACCGCCTATTACAAATGTTCTCCACAGTATCCCATCCATCAATCAATTACACACTGCTGCGCAAGACATCTGTGTTGTTCTACTGTGGTTTGGATAATCCCTCTGCCTTTTCTTTAAAGCTCCAGTGAATCCCCATTTACAACAAAGGGAACCAAAACTCTCTAGGAAGCCAGGTGGGGTCCTTCTTTCCAGCTTCCCTTCTCACCCTGTCCCCCCCAACCCCAGGCACAAGTAAATGCTCATTGTGTCTTCAACAGGCCCTGACCTTTCACACCTCCATTTCTTTGTTCTTTCTATTCTTTGCTGCAAGTAATCTGATCCCTCTTCTCCCATAAATCACTTTCTACTTACCCTGCAAAACCTACCTCTTCTCCTAAGTGTTTCCCAACTTCGTTGACCCTTAGATGACCTCATGTGCAGAATTTCAGACTTCTAGGTGATACCACTATCTTAGTTCTCATCATGTTGTTGGGATTTGGATACATATCTGTCTCCTGCATTAAGTGATGAGTCACTGGAATGCTAGCACAGACCTTATAGACCAGTGGTTCTCAAC
>NW_006370528.1:0-918 GCF_000327345.1 Myotis davidii
AGCCCCACCCTTGATTGGGACTGGGCCAGTCATTTGGAGGCAGGCCGCCAGAGGTCGGCTGGCCGTGGGCGTCCGCGGGAGGTTGGCCGGCTGGCTCTGCCCCCAATTGAGGTGGGGGGGGAGGTGATTGGGTCTGGGCCGGTCAGGAGGAAGGGCCATGGGAGGTTGGGGGGGCCGTGATCTGGCCAGTTGGTCACCGCAGTGCACATCATAGCGACTGGTTGTTCCCTCGTTCTGGTCGCTTGGCTTTTATATATAGAGATTGTGGAATGAGAGGTTTCATCTTGTGTTAGGGAATTTCAGGCATCAACAAGCAGGTGGGGTATGAGGCCAGCCACACCCAGTCCTGTAGGCTGCCACTCACACATATGTTCCACTCAGCCACTGCCTGCTTGGTGAAGACCTTCCTCTTACTGCTCTGATTCACTGGGCACACCTCTCAGCTCCCCAAGTCTTCCTCTTGGAGAAAAGAAAATAAGTTCAACTGATTTGAGCATTTCTGTCCAGGGTGCCTAATTCCCATGTTTGAATGTGTATTTTTCATTTGTAAATGTACCGGTATATGTGTCAGAATGCAGGCATAGCACCAAGGAAAAGTTAGTAATGCTGAAGACAAATGTTTTACTTTGCCCACTGAGTTTTTATTTTCTCTCTGTTCTTTCAAACCCTTCCCAGATTTCATCTCAGCTAAGAAATACTTGCTCTAGTCAGTCATGTGAAGGGTGTGTGAGTCAACTTGAAACCGGACTGCAACTTCTTGCTCCGAGTGGTCACAATGAAAACATAACTCAGATTTCTCCAGGTCTTTTCCTCCACTAGAGGTATTTTACCTCTCCTCTCCATTTTATTCCCTCTAGGAACTTTTAGCTAACAAAGCAGTTTCAGGTGTAAAATCTCAAAGTTAAATGTTTTCTTTCT
>NW_006370529.1:0-918 GCF_000327345.1 Myotis davidii
GTCTTTAAATCCAGCAGCAGTAAACACAGCATTATGATTCTCTGCAAGCAAAGGGGTAAACATGTAAATGGTTTTATAATCACAGGAGGTGTAACTGTAAAGGACACAAGTCAACTTCCAGAGTCCTGGAATGTCCACTGGGTGACATCGAGGTGAGGAGTTAAGAATGGTTGTAACCAAAAACAAATTCAACCAGGCTTCTTCATGCTAAACTTATATCCTAATGGCCCCTATATATCTACATTCTATGCCTCCTCTGGGAAGTTTTAACACACATGAAAACATAAGTCTACCAAGAGTCTTGGGAAAAAGTATTCCTAATGTGAATTTAAGCATCATATTACACGTGTCCTGCCAAAACCCACTGCTGAAGCCATTCCTAAATGTCAGTTGATCCAGGGCTGGATTACATTTTCTGGGTAAACAGTGAGAATCATGAGGATAACTGCCCCTAGTTTCTTTGTTTCTCCTCTGAATACACCTAAAGAACTCACCCCAGGTTGGTGAGGACACATAGATAGGCGTGTCCTTGTTGTTCGTTCCATTGTACCATCGCGCTAAGAACTCGGCTCCGATTCGAAGTGCACCTGTTCCCCCCAAAGACTGCACACCTCCTACCTGAAAGAGAAGAAGCAGGGTCACTGGTTGATAATGGGGAAGTCAGAAAATATTGGGAAAAATACAGTAATGATGAGCATTTACTTTGTGCCTGCTCTATGCTAAGCCCTTAAATGTACTGTCTCATCACACCTCACACCTACATGAAGAAGATACTGTTATTTGCCCATGTTTACAAATGTGGAAATGGAGGCTGAGAACTGAAGCACATTACTCAAAGTTACCAACTATGAGCATTAGGGAAGTCTGAAGTCTCACTCTGAGGGGAGCTTCCCTTCTGAATACAGAAGAAGAGAACAT
>NW_006370530.1:0-918 GCF_000327345.1 Myotis davidii
CTGCAACCCAGGCATGTGCCCTGACTGAGGAATCAACCAGCAACCTTTCAGTGTATGGGTCGACACCCAACCAACTGAGCCATACTGGCTAGGGAGCAAGGCATTCATATATTGTCCTTGAAGAATGGTCTCTGGAGGGCTCAAAAATATTTTGTCAGCTAAGTTTGAGCCATTATCTTCAACTAAATATATTTTCTTGAAATGTATCTGATCCAATCTTTTCACCCAGTGACCTCCCCAGTTGGTCTTCCTGAGGTTTAGTGTAGCATGGAAACTTTACATATCAGGCTCTGCTACCTTTTTTGTATATTATATTCCTAACACTTTCCTTAAATTAGTAAAGAAAAGCTTAAAATATTGTAAAGACTTTAGAGTTAAAAAGATATCTGCATTGTTTATAGTTCTCTTCAATCTTGGTTCAGACAGTAACATCCTCTAATTAGTCCATGTGGTCTTCAGAGAGGAATGGTGCAGCAGAGCTAGTTGTCAGTACTTCCTAGAAGTTTTATCTACTTTTTTACCATTTAAATGTAGTTTACTTTAAGAAAAACTGGCTAGTATTTAAAACTGAAGTTGTTTCTAGTTTATATAATTTAAAAAAGTTAATGCACATAGCAACAATCATCTTTTTCTTTATAAAACTTTATTTCTAAAAGAAGGAAATAAGTGCCACATGGTGGCAGCATTTCTTAAATTATTGAAGTTCTATTGTAATATTTTATGCTTTCTTTTTGTGTTTGCTAGTATTTCTGGGCAATTGACTGTCTTTCTTCCAACTTTATACAGATCTTTTCTTCTCTTGATTCCAGTGAGTATTTTGAACAGAGATCCCAGTGGGACCCTCTCAGTGAGCATCAGTTTGATAGTGTCTGTGGGTAGAGACATTATCTTCTGCACCTTTGTCTTTCTAGCCACAAG
>NW_006370531.1:0-918 GCF_000327345.1 Myotis davidii
ATGAAACTCTGGAAGCAAAACAGTGTAACCAACAAACCTATTTCAAAGAAATTATAAAATCAGATGAGAGACCATATCCCGAACCTCAATTAAGCTTATTTGAAAAATAAATTATATATATTCGTGAATGAATACATTTTGATGTTACCCATTTTTCTTTTGTTTTAATTTTGATGTTACACTTAATTGCTAAGAATGATACAATTAAAAGAACTTTAAGAGTACCCATAAAATTTTGTCTTAGCAAAGGCAGAACTGCAATCAACTCAGATCTGCAACTAAAAGGATGTGTAACAGAAGAAAAGTTGTGTTAAAAATAATCATCTGAACATCTGCATTTGCATGTGTATTATCTTTACTTGTAACAGCTAATACCACCTGGTTAACCAGTCAAGTATAAATAACTTTACAGCTCTGGATTAATACACTTTTTAAAATTATTTCATCAATATTATTTCTTTAATCCTCATAATACCTTGTGAGGTAAACAGACTGGTATTTTAATCTCTATGGCAAAGACATGTTAACTGACAGAGAAATGCTAATGGGACTTGGCCAGGGCTACCAACTAGTTTGAGGAAGATAAGGGATGAGACCTCAGTAGCTTATCCACAATAACATTGGCTTCCCTAGCAACTAATTCCCCAAAAATAAGAGTTAGGACGACTATATGTTGAGGCTATAATATTTGAAATGGGATAAATCTCTATATGCTGATCAAAAGTACATGCAACAGGAGTCACTTTTATTCCTGAAACACTAGACTTTAAATACTTTAACACCATTTTAGGACCACCACTTTTTGCTAATGATTAAAATAAAGCTTTTATGGTTACTAGATGGGAGGGGTCTCAGGCTGGATGAAAAGGTGAAGGAATCAAGAAGTACAGATCGGCAGTTACAAAATAGTCATGGGAT
>NW_006370532.1:0-918 GCF_000327345.1 Myotis davidii
CTTTCTGTCCCTGGAACATCACAAGCGATTCCCACCCCACTTTCAACTTGCTTTGTTCTCTCCCTCAAATGTTTCTGTGCTTGGTCTGCAATGACTGGACCCCTGACACTGTAATCTCCATTCTAGTCCCTCAGAGAGGGACTTCGTGGCCAGCCATCCAAAGGGGATTTCTCTCCAGCCAGTCATTCCCATCACATCACCCTGTTTTGTTTTTTGTTTTGTTTTGTTGTTTTTGGAGTCCTACTGCTGTCTTTAATCATCGTATTTGTTTACATGTGTATGTTTCCTCCCTGAGGGCAGGGCCTATGCCTTGTGTCTGGAGCATTGTTGAATTCACATTTTATGTGAACGACTACTTATTTAATAAGTAGGGAGACGTATGAATCAGGGCGCAGAATAAGCAGGTAAAATCAGGTGCAAAGTGGATCTGGAGACCTGAGGCAATGGCCAGCAGAACTCACCAAACCATGGTCTTTGCTCAGTTGAACTGACCATATTTTTGGATCGGTGCTTTCCCATTTTCTTTTGAAAATAAGTATTCCTCTGAAGAATTTTAATCACTCATCAACCTTGATTAGGTTTAACCTCATGCAGAGAAAGTACGCACTTCTGATCAGCACTTTGGGTCTAAATAATCAGTGCAAATCCTGCTGGCTTGAAGTTTTGTGTGACTTACCCCCACTTTTTAATGAGATGTTTGATGGCAATTTCAGGGGCCTTGTGGTTTTAATCACCCTGGCCAGTGGGTTTAGAATGAAGTCCTATTAACCGCCTCTCTACTTAGAGTATCTTCAAGATTATGTAGGTTTCTCATCCTCTTTCATAAGTTCCTCAATATTTTCCATTTCCAATGTGGGTCAAAACTTTTGTGTGTGTGTATATATTAAAAAGCGATAATAAAAGCCAAAAAGGAGAATC
>NW_006370533.1:0-918 GCF_000327345.1 Myotis davidii
ACCTGGGCATGTGCCCTGACCTGTAATCGAACCCTGATCTTCTAGTTCATAGGTTGATGCTGAACCACTGAACAACACTGGACAGGCTGAGAGAATTATTTAGATGAAGACTTAGAAGTTGGCTTTTCTGACTTCATTCATAAATATCCCAAAAGTTGAATATGTAAAATAGATTGTATAAAGTATGTTTCACCATATATACCAGAAGTTTTCCATCTTTTGGTTTTGTAATCAGCTGCATTTTAGAAATGTCAGTCTCACCTTAGACTTAATTGACTCACTAAAAAAAGTTACACATATAAATCATTAATTAATGCTTGTTTTGTGCTGAGTATTACATGCATTAGCTCAGTTATCACTTGTGACAAATCTATGTGATAGTTATGATTATCATAGCCATTTAAAAATACTTTTTAGAGATTAAGATAAGTTAAATAGTTAACATACATTCATAGATTAGTAGGGCTTTTATTAGAACAAAAAAATAATCCAACTCTAAAGTCCAAAGATAGCAAAGAACCAATAGAGGTAACACCAAAGACACCGTTTCCCTCAGAGTGAGATGGTCCCAGGCATAGGCCCATAGAAATGCTCTGATTCAGATCCAACTTAGACTCTAGCTCTTAGAAAGGTTCTGGTTAGAAAATAATCAAACAAAATGGCAGGTCTGGAAGTAGCAGATTACATTTGTTTAGTACTTACATATGCATAAGGAATGATGAGAAGATAAAGTTACAACTATAGGTTGCATTAGGATCAAGCAGGGTCTTATGCAAGAAAGATGAACTGCTTTGTACAGTCAAAATCAAGTGCAGGGCATCTGTGCTCTTATCTTTGTTGGTTCTTTGCCATTTGTATTGGTTCTTATAATCAAGCACTAAATCCAGAGTCCTCAAACTACGGCCCGCGGGCCACATG
>NW_006370534.1:0-918 GCF_000327345.1 Myotis davidii
GTGACTGATGCTCACAGGGAGTCATCAGGCAAAAGCCGAATTATATTCACTCCATTCCGTTTAAAAGGCAGAGATATTTAATGCATGTGAGAAACATTTATATCCCAATGACTAAAATTTTTCTAAAACTCTAATTTTCTGGAGAATTGGCTCATCTCTCAATTGTTGCCAGAAAAATAAGGTGTGGCCATGCTTGAAGACACTGGATTTTAGGGCACATACATTTTCCTGCTTAGCAAGCTGTTGTTTTTGTCATTGATTTAATACTGATTCGTAGACTCAAGGAGAGGTCTATTTTCATGTCTCTGAAGTCCCAATGTGTTTTTTCTGCAGGTCTTGCTCCCGTCAGACAATCCGTATGGCAGAATCACCGGTACAGTCAAGAGGAAGCTGGCTTCAAGGCTGTGACATTGCGGCCACCATTTGGACTCCACTCCCAGCTGAAGACTTCCTTAGGCCACTCGTGGTGCTAAAAATCATAGTATTTTTAACCTAGTATGTTGATTTATAGTGCGCATTTTCCTCGTGTATGAACAAATTCTTCTACACCTACCTCAGCAAGGTGTTTTATGATTAGTAGCTGTAACATGCTTTGGGGATACAGTTTATTTCACAAATGCTGAGCAGTATTAGAACAATCATAAATTAGTATTTCTTTTTAGTTGTCTTGTGTCTTCCTATCTTAGAGAAACTTGGGAATCAATTCACAAAGAATCTTGAATTAATGAAAGTGTCATATCAATGAATTTGTGCACAAGTTTAAGAAGCAAGCATTGTTTTCATTTGACTGAGGCTAAAACTTTGCTTCTGGGTACTACAGAAAATGTAAGGACAAAATCGCATTTCGAAATATATCACCACTTTGACTTCAATTAGACTGAATATTTGAATTTTTAAGAATGTTCTAGTTTATTCCTA
>NW_006370535.1:0-918 GCF_000327345.1 Myotis davidii
ACTGCTTCTTTACACACAGTCAACAAGAGCATGATTAGGAGTAGAGAAATGTCTTCCTGTCAACTATTGTCTTGCTTTGTCTCCTCCTTCCTCATCTTCCTCCCACTCCTCTTGGGGGCCTAGAGAATTTGGGTAGTTAGTGTTTGATGTTACTAAGCAAAACTTCCTCCTGACAGCCACCATGTCATGTCACCTCTGAGCCTTTCAGCATTGACAGAGACGAGAACAAAGCTTATAAAATACACACATTTCCTTCCTTACAGGAAACTGGGACAGCAGCAGGGCTTATAACCCACACACGGTCCTCTCCACAGAAAACCGGCACTATATATTCAAAGCAAGTAGCGACAATTCCTTCCTTTATTGTTTAATTATGGGCTGACGCCGCCGAGATAAAGGCCCAACCAATCGAGGGCTCAAAAACGCCAATCATTCTCGGAGGAGAGCTGCGGCTTACTCTCTCCTTTCATTATATTTGTTATGATTTTAGCTTGTTCAGCGGTAAATGCAATATTGACATTTAGAACTCCTAGGGAGGGGGAAAAAAAGGAGGAAAGAAAAAGGCAACTAAAACATCATTAGCTTTAAATACTTGAGCGGTTTCCAACTGGAGGCCATGGGTGTTTCCTCACTCTCCTTTTAGTTTTATCTCCCCTCCTCCTCCCTAACATTTCCACGGAGGTAGGTCCTCCAGTCATTGACGTATTTCCAATCAATACTCCCGTGTACAGCACACCAGCAATCATGTTCTGAATGGAAAGGGGAGATTATTGAATGCGCTGGAGCTAACCTGGCTATGGCCAGAGCGGGGTGAGGAGGCAGCCAGACAGCAGAACGGGGCAAGTAGGAGGACAGTGCCCATTGGTGCTCTACATGGTTGGTGCTGACGCTGAGAAGTCAGCTGCATCCCCCTTAAAG
>NW_006370536.1:0-918 GCF_000327345.1 Myotis davidii
AAAAAAACTTTTCTTATAAAACAACAACACATTATATACTTCACAACTTGTTTAAAATTTAAATTTAGGAAGGGGAAAAAAGGTATGTCATTTGTAAAAGAACTATTGAGCAGAGGCCTGATTCAGAAATATGCTTGGAGATGTCAGGAGATGTATAGTTTCGCTGGGTCAATGAAATACAGAAGAGCTGGGGTGGGTGGGGTTACTACATCCAGAAGGATCAAGGTAAGAATGGGCAGGAGGCCAAGAATAAAGACTAAAACTTCAGGGATCATGGCACTGTGTTTCTTTTTTAGTGGAAGCTAGAAAGAATTCATAAATCCAAATAGCCATATGGGCTGAGAAATGGAGGGTTTCCTATGTGACACCAGAAGTGTGGGTACCCAAGATAGTCATCAACCAATAAATATCACCAGAAAACCACAACCTCATGGATACCAAGCAAATCTTTTGGCCAAAGAAAAAGGGCTTTTAACCTACTTCCTGTTAAGAGAACTAATCCTCGGAAACAATACACAAGGGGCCAAGTTGAGGACAGGCTATTGGAGTCCTTACAGAAAGGGGATGAGAGAGAATGAAATCCTGGCCTTCTCATGAGGCAAATGGTAGGGTTTTACCCGGGAATGGTTCTGCCATGGCCAGGTGACTATTGAATGCTTTCTTTCTCTGGGCAGGGTCAGTCAACCATGTAAAGCAGATGTCTGCTCTCACCTGCCAAAAGAACATCCCCTGGGCAGTGTTTAACCACTGCCTCTCTGAAGAGAAGATGAGGGACAAATAAGACAGTAAACAAAGAAATTGCCAAAGCCTACAAAAGATAGACTACACTGCATGTCCCTGAGATAAGACAGCAACATCCAAGCTAACTGTCCATTAGGGAAGAGTTTAGACAAAGATCTTATATGCATGTATGCATTA
>NW_006370537.1:0-918 GCF_000327345.1 Myotis davidii
AAGGAGACATATGTAATACTCTTTGTACTACTTAAAGCAATAACAATAAAAGCAAGTGTAAAAAAAAAAAGAAATGCATTCAGGTTGGTCACATCAGCTTGTTTTGATGATGTTTATATTGCTCATGATTGAACAACATCTTTGGGAGCAAGAGAAAGAAAAAACCAAATTGTGCTGTTTGCAGTGAGAATAGAAGCAAGTAATTCTGCTGCTGGGTGGCCTGGCTAGTCACTGAGAATTCGCCATCCCTTCTGTGTGATACCGGGGCTTGCCTTTCTCTCTCCTTTCCAATACCCTTCCAACTGAAGTCAGGCAGCATTGTAAAGGCTCACTGTCTTATTAGACTGCCACCGATACGCTCAAAATTTAACAACCATAATTAATTTATACCTACTTGTGAATCAATTCTAATTGAGCTTAGACTATTTTTAAAAAGTGCATATAATTGGATATCAGATCATTTTTTACTGATAGACAGGGGAGTGTGATAGAAGCAGAAAAGCCCCAGACAATAGTTGCTAACAGAAAAGAAAATGATTCTGTCAGAAGATAAGCCTCAAGGAAGTCATAACCTTGATTAAGGTGGGCCCCATTTACTTTAACCTCCTCGGGGAAAGGGGGCCGGAAGCCTCTCCCACTTGTATAGACAGCTGTTCTCATTATGAAGACACATTTTATACTTGAATAAAATAAGTTGGTTTTAAAAGAGCCTGTTCTTGAGGAAATGCTATCTTTTATACACTGATTTTTTTCTGAAAAATGTTGTACAAATACTATGTACTGTAGTTTATAAAACACTTGAGGTTTCACATATAGCAGGCATTGTAGAAAAGCCAAAGTAAAAACAAATACAATTTTTCCTTTCCCTCTTCCATTTTTAAAATCTTGAGTTTGCTACTACTGTGCTTATTTTACGGA
>NW_006370538.1:0-918 GCF_000327345.1 Myotis davidii
ATACAAGAATAAACTGTGTTTTCCATACTTACAACTGTAAACCTACTTTTACCTCACCAGTACTGGTGTTCCCAGCACTCTCTACTTGGCCTTCTTTTCATCACAACATTCTTTCTGAAGTATCTCCAAGCTAGTATGCACTTCGAGGTTCCTTCCTTGACCTCTCTTCGCCCTATGAGCACCCTGAACAATCTTACATATACCCTTGCTTTACTATGTGGTCCTAACTCCTAATTTTGACCTTGGACTAGTCATTTTACTTTATTGGTCTCACTTTCTACATTTGGAAAATGGTGCTAATATAAAAGCTACCTCCCCTACTATGAGATGGTGGTTAGCATTCAAATTTCATAATATGTGTGAAAGTGCTCTCTAACTATATAAATGCAGGACACTTATTTGTATCATTATCAACGCCAGGTCCTAATTAATATTTTCATTCAACAATAGAAATAAAAATATCCAATACTGGTTAATTTGATGTTTCCTATGTACTAAATGGTGTATTAATAACTGAATGCTATATAATCCACTATCACATGTCCTCCGTGTACCATGTTCAATCTATTAAGAACCTTCAAACAACTATTACTTCAAAGAACCAGACCCAAAAAAATCCAAAAACAGCTAACTTGAAAAGGTGTAATAACTTCCTAAGTCAATCCCTCCCCACTACTACCTCCAGATAACCATGACACATGCAGACATTGTTATCTACCCAATGCCACTTCCCTTTTTCTGCATTCTAGATGCAGAAACTGCCAGGTACATGCTGATTCCTTTGCAGCTAAAGCCTGAGCAAATGACCCAATTATGGACAACAGGACCCAATGAAAAATCCTGGTAAGATGCTTCTAGAGCTGGCCACTGTGGCTCAGTAGTTGGGCATCAACCTATGAATCAGGTCACAGTTCAATT
>NW_006370539.1:0-918 GCF_000327345.1 Myotis davidii
ACAGAAGGTCAAGAGACATGAAAACATGCTCAATGTCCTTAATCATCAGAGATGCAAATTAACACAACAGATACCACCTCACACCTGTCAGAACGGCTGCTATCAACAAATCAACAAAACCTCTTTTTATAAGTTCTTAAAATGACTGAAATTGTTTACTTGTAGAATTAGCACTGTAAAAGTCAGTTTAGTTTACTAAAAGATTATTTTTGTGTTGCTCCTGGGAAGTTCAGTTTGAGGTATGGGATATACTTTTTCTTGTATATATTTATATCTACAGTACTATGAAAGAAAATCTCATTGACCTGCTGGCTTTATACCTTTCATAGTCCAGTAGAGGGCAGTCCAGATGGCAGAAATAAGCAGTTTGGTTTTACATCTTTGCCAGATGATAATGGAGGAGAAAACTCTTTCTAGCAAATATCTAGCCAAGAGAGCATGTATGTTAACACACTGGAAGACTGCTTTAGAGAATATGCAAGGTTTAGATTTAATTGTCTTATTGTGGAAAAATTTTAGGCAAATGAATTATACACCTATTTTAGTCCTAACATTTGATGATTCTGGAGTCCCAATGTTTATAGCTATGATGGTCTTCTGTCTCTTTTACAGTGTCAAAAGCACTCAAGTAAGCGTGGCAACGTCTTTGAGTTTTTATAATGTATTTTTCAACTTGAAAATGCTCAAAGAAAAACTGAACAAAAGCTTTAGTTTTACATGTATTTCATGCCATGACTAAAAGTACCTTTTTTTCTAATGCCATTAGACTGGTAATTGCTTGAGTTGAGATTTAACTTTTTAAAAATTCTGTATTATATTTGTAATGCAGCATTAAAAAAGCATTCCAATGAATTGAATGGAATGTCCAAACAATCTAAAGTATGTACAAGAATTCTCTTAAGTGTTTGTTTTCAAAAG
>NW_006370540.1:0-918 GCF_000327345.1 Myotis davidii
CAATTAGCATATTCCCTCTTTATTAGATGGATCTTTAGATGATGATCTCTGAGGGCCTTTCCATTCCTAAAACCTCCAGCAGTAGGAACATATAGGAACTATTCAGGTTCTACACTTTTAGAAAAAGCAATTCTTACAGTAAATTTATGAAGTGACATCTCTGTTCCTCAATGTACACATTCTAGGTTTTGATTTCATCTTTCCTTTCTTCCTTTAATCCTCCATAACCGCATCAGTGTAACCCCAACCAGTAGCCTTCACGTTGCTTAAGTTGGCCTTTATCTTCTTTGCTATTCCTCAAATTTGAGAAACCGTCCAAGGAGGATGTGCTAAGGCTGCTGCCTTAAGATTAAACTCTGGCCGCACTCTGGGCCATGCCCCGGCCAAGGAGCTTTCTCACCTGGTTACTCCAATCATGAGGCCTACCAGTAAGTAAGTGTACCTCAAAGATAAACTGCACTTTGTCATACAAGCTACATTGGGAAGCAAATATACCACCTACATGAATGACATAAGAACTGAAGGGAAAAGGGTTTCCTCAACTACAGGACCCAAGGACTGTGGTACAGTGTCTGAGGGCAACCAACTGCAACATGAACTTTCCTGGTCAAGGACCTTGCATTTACTGAGCTCTCATACACCCACTGGGTGGGCACCTGGGTGCATGAGAAAGCAGTACCGAAAACTGCTTCTGCCATCAAAGCCAGACGATCCTAACACCCCATCGAATAAACTGTTCCCATAAAATGACTTCAAATTGTGGAGTGTGCCAGGCTTTTCTAACTTATAACTGTCAATCTTAGACCTACTGTACAGGAACACATGAGGTACACACCCTTGTATATGTCAGTCCTTTCTGAAGATAAATTTGATAAGGAATGACAAATCCTTTTCTTCAGATTTACACCAACATTTACT
>NW_006370541.1:0-918 GCF_000327345.1 Myotis davidii
GCTTATTACCTCTCGTTGATTCATGATTGACCAAATACAATAAGAGAGGTGCATTTATAACTAGAATGATGTCTATTGTTGATTCATCAGGGGAATGCAAGCTATCGTGTCGTTTGTCCTGGAAAGCAATTTGGATAAGGAAGGTGAAGCACAACAATTAGTGAACCCTCAAACATACTTCTAGAACAAAACAATACCTAGAAACACCGAACAGGCATTATCTACATACATCATCACCACCCCAAATACACTCACAGGCTGTTTTGCACACCTCACCAAAGAAGAGTTTTACTCAAGATGAAGTAATTCAGAAATGCTTCCATCTTGTTTAAGGAGATAAAAATTGTGGATTTCCAGTAGATTCTCCTTTCTTGCGATTGTGAAACGACTTCAACCTAATCAATGTCCTTCCCCGTTTACTGCTTTTTTTCTGTTATTTCTGTCTTTCCACAAATCCATAATTTGTAGACCAAAAACAAAAAACGAATCTACCAAGAACAGTGTCTCTTATCAAGCATTCTAATAGTGTTTCCTCTGTGGAACCCAAAGCAGGATTGCAGCATTGATATCCGGTAGCTAACACTAGAGAGATGAAAAAAAGGATACTCACAACGAAATAACCAAATAATGATCATATGGATATGTGTATGTAAATTAACAAAAAATCGAAGCTCTATCAGTTACACAGCTACAAAACTAGGACAGCATCACTTATCTTAGTAACCCTCAACTTTTATCTGCTGGGAAGCAGTGTTTCAACGTGGAACACAGTGCATGCCTCACACCTTCGAGGAATAGGTAGCGAGCAAAGGGCGCCTCTTGGTCTATCACACGATTGAACCATGACTGCATCAATCATTTTCTCCCTGCCACAACAGCTGTGAAAGACATCTGAGGTCTCAGCAATGCTGTGTCCAA
>NW_006370542.1:0-918 GCF_000327345.1 Myotis davidii
CACACACACACACTCACTGGTGAGCTTTTAACATGTTGTCTATGCTCTACTGTACTGGATACCTTGATTGCAGGCCACTCAAGAGTTTTTAAAAGTTTTATTTTGACAGATGTGGTATAAAGTAATATCAGATACACCATGTACACTTATAAAAACTTGCCTCTTTTACTTAACAAGTGTGTGACCTCAGTCAAGTTACTTAGATGCTTTAAGGTTTAGTTTCCTCATCTATAAAATGGAGATAATGAAGGTACATACTTCTTGATAATTGAATGAGATGATGGAGAATAGAGTGTATTTAGACCAATCTCTGGCACATAATATGTATTCTGTAATATTTGTTAAGAAGACAACAGTGCTTTATTACCTATCCTACTTGAGTGGCAGTAAAGTTACTTGCCCTAGTTCTCACTTCATAGTATGTGGTTAAGGATTCAGAAATGTTCAACAATCCAGGATCACAGTGCCTTCTCCTCCAGTTGAAGAGGTAAGATTCAATTGTCTTCTGGATATTCAGTTAAACCACTGGGTTCTCTTTTCCAAGGTCAGGGGCAATAAAGCAACAATCAGCTGCTCTGACACTAGATCAGATGTAAATCCTGACCCTACTACTTTCTAGCTGTGATCTGGGGGTAAGTGAAACAGTGCTTTGAGGATTCAGTTGGTTAGTCTGTAAGATTAGCCAACTGAATAATGACACCTCTTTGATTTTTTATAAAGATTAAGTAAGATGGTTGTTACTGAGGGGGCATAAGCATGGAGCACAGGGAGCATGATGCCCAGCTATTCATGAGTCCTGCTTTGGCTTTGTGGTTTTGAAGGTTTAAGAGTCTTGGTTGTCAGAAGTGCAGAAAGTCAGTTTTTGTGGGGTGGGTGAGGAGGAAGAGTGAGGATGTTCTAACCAAGGTAAAGAGAAAA
>NW_006370543.1:0-918 GCF_000327345.1 Myotis davidii
TATAAGCTTGTCATGAGCAAGGTAGCATTCCCAAAGGAGTCACTCACATACATTTGTGTCTTTCCCCAATGCCAGGTTTATTAGGGGAGACTCCAGCAAGCCATTAGAGTCACACGCAGGTTACACACAGAGAAAGGGAGCATATGAGATAGGAGTGAGCAGATCTAGTAGTGGATGTGAAGTCTGGTAGACTAGCACATCTGCAGGCGAAGAGGTGGGCATTGGTCTGAAGCCAGGGGGCTGCAGTGGTGGCAGGTGCCCTATGGAGTAGAAGTCCAGCAGGGCTCTGAGCATGACCCCTGGTACAACCAAGCTTGAGTGTTGGGTGGTCGGAGTTCTGAGTTCTTTTAGCCCACCAGGGATGGCGATCCCACTTATATTGTTGTCCAGATGGAGTCCTTCCCCAAGTGTCCAGACTTTGGTTTTGTGCATTTTGGGCCTCTCCCAAGGTCCTTCCCAACACACCCCATTACCTCAGTCTTTGGCATATTGCCAATTGACATAACTGTCATGGCTGACGGTGACTCTGTCCTGGGTTGTCAATGTACTGGGTTGACGATGTACTGAGATTCTTCTTTGCTTCCAGTCTTGTTCCTCTGTAAAACTCTTTAACAGCCTCACATAACGTGGGAGAAAGTTGAGCATTCAGACTTTCTATGGTTGAGCATTCATGGCTTCACCATGTCCTCAATCTTTCCTCTGGTCTCCTGTATATCTCCTCTGATTTCTCTATGTCAAGGCCATCATTTTAGGCATCTGGTTTAGAGGTGAGTGACTGGAAAATCTAGTCCACTCAAGGGCTCTTTCTCTATTTCACATCAAAGTGTTAGGTGGGCTAATGATGGTCAGCCTTGCTTTGCCAGTTTCTGCACACCAGCACATTCTTCTCTCTCTCACTCACTCTCTCTCTCTCTTTCT
>NW_006370544.1:0-918 GCF_000327345.1 Myotis davidii
TCAGTGCACGTCATAGCGACCGGTCATTCTGGTCCTTCCACCATAAATGTCACTGGGATTTTATATATGTAGATGATGAGGAATGTATTTATCTTAACAAATATAAGTATAGGTAAAATATATTAGTTTAATTTGCATTAAAGAAAACTCTAATGAGATATATTCACCATAAGTACTCCATGCTGACTTTAAAAGTGTTTGAAAATAAATAATGCTTATCATCCTGTTATGAAATACATATATTTTTATACTGGCCACAATTCTCTAAATCATATACCCTCTAAAGGAAGAATAATATCACTTTAAGAGTTACTTAGTCTCTCTGAGGTAGAAAGAATCTATAGTTCAAAACCATAAATGATCTAGCTGTTTAAAGAGCATGCCCAATATGCTCTAAAGAAATCCTACCTGTTATGAAATGTCTGGACTTCTCTGAAATAAAATATAGTGGTTAGTCCAAGAATAGAGAAGCTCAAGTTTCTTTTAAAGATTCTTAAGCATGCTCCTCAAGAGGGTGGATTTTAAAGGGATGCATTACTTCTCTACTCTCAGCATGACCTCAGAGACAGTTAAACTGCTTTAAAGTTTTAACTTTGTTAAATAGGCTTAGAAGTCTAAAACAGTCAAACAGGAGGCCTGGAAGTGGGAGAGCCAGTATAATATTTTTAGGGTTGGGCCAACTTTGAAGTATAACATGAATGGTATTAAGAGTGTAATAAAATCTAATATCAAAGGATCTATCTACAGATCAGGAAAAATTTATATAAACTTAAAAGCTTTTGATTATTAAGGCAAGTTGAACATTTCATTATAATATTTTTGTTACCACCAAACCAAATAATCAGCTACAATAATTTACCACTATTATTTGAATAAATGTAGTATCATTTTTATGAAGAAAGATAATATTGGCTACTT
>NW_006370545.1:0-918 GCF_000327345.1 Myotis davidii
GGGGATGGAAAAGGGCTGTTTTGTTAATCTGGATGTTGGTTACATGTGTGATTAGCTTGTGAAGTGCATCAAGTTGTCTGCTTATGACATGGTCACCTTTATGCATATGAATTGTACTTCAATATAAAGTTAGTGAATACACACACACACATACAACAACAACAAAATACACTGAAAGGAGCTACGAGGCTGTCACTATGAAGATTTTTAAATTTTAGAATGTGAATGTAATGGGCAGTGCAAATAAGAAATACTATAAGAATTTGACACATAAACCACCCTGTCCAAATTGTCATGTCAGTATAATGGAATAAGATGGCATGTAGCATAAAGGGTTAGTCCTGCATTATTGTCCTTGTAAGTGTCTGACACCAGTGAAGGAGCATCTGATCACACAAACTACAGGATGTGACACATCCATTTACCATCCAGGAATCAAGGAGAGGGAAGCCTTTCTCCCGAGCTTTCCCAGGAAAAGAAGATGCATTTCTCATACTCTCTCCATCCTCAGATCCCACTCCAGAGATAAAATGTAATTAGAGGAGACAACCAATCAATAGAAAACTCATTTTGTCTAGATAAGCAACAACTGGGTCAACTGAAACCCATGAATCCTTTCTTAAGCCTTAGCCAAAGTTGACCAGAAACATTTTCCTGAAAAGGAAAGCATTCTTCTCTTAAAAGGATAGCATCCTCTGGATAACAACATAACTCCTTAACTGAGCCTTTGCATTAGAATATGTTTCTGAAGAGATAGCTTAAAGGAGTTGATGAAAGGCCTATAATTCCTTTGCTAAGTAGTTCCAGAGTCAGGGAACCACATTCCATGTTCATATGAGTAGAAACTCCAAAAATAGAAACATACCCATTTTTTTAAGTTTATTCGGGTGACATTGGTCAACGTGAACATATAGGTTT
>NW_006370546.1:0-918 GCF_000327345.1 Myotis davidii
AATCAAAAGAGAATTTGGCTTTAAATGCAAACTGTGGCTGTCCTAAAACAGAACAGCTACCAAGTGTACCATGGATCCCCTGAATGTGAGCCCCGAGGGGCCTTGGAATCTGCATTTTAGTGTGCTCCACAGGTACTCTTTTGCATACTGAAATTTCAGAACAATTGGCCCATAATATTCTAGTCTGCTATTTAGATAGGAGAAAATGCTCCACAAACACTGTCATTATGCTCCTCAAGTAATCTTAGAGGTTGAAATGAACAGAATCAGGATGTTTGTTTTGTTTGTGAGGTTTTGTGGTTTTTGAAAGGAGTGAAAGATATGCAAATAGTTCAAGAGGACAGCATGCATGATAAAGATGAAGAGAAATGAGCTACATATGTCCTCCAAAGGGAGATTAATATGGTAGGACCTACACATTTTCACAAGATGGATTAAGCCTGTTCTACGGCATCATACAATGATAGTTTTGTGAGGAAATGATTACTTTGCTGGGAAATCAAAGCAAAACAGTTTCCAAAATATCATATATCTTTTCCCACAGACACAATGCACAAAAAACGATTTAGGCAAAGTCACCCAATGGACACTATTAATTACAACATACTTTCAATAAAGCCTCTCTGGACGAGATCAGCTTGTGGCAGCTTGAAATGGAATGCCCAAACACTGGAACAGCTGCTCTATAAGTAAAATATCTTGTTACATTTTCATTAACTAACCAACAATTCAGGATGTCTTGTGTGTTGCACAAACATACAAAGTCCTATAAAACTAATCAAAAGCTACTAAAATTTAATGAACAGAAATGAATACTTCTCCAAAAATGGTTCACATTTGGCCACAAAACCCTTCCCCGCATTCTTTGTTCAGGTTTGCAGAATGAATCATCTATCATCTATCTATCTATCTATCTAT
>NW_006370547.1:0-918 GCF_000327345.1 Myotis davidii
TCTGTGTTACAAATAAACAAATTAAAAACAGATAAAGAAAGGTCATTCTAATCTTTTCAGCCTGTTTGTTCTAAGGCTCAACCTGTCATGCCTCTACTTTTCTGTTTATCTAGAGTTTTTCATTTCATTTCATCAGTTTCCCATTGAAAACTCCTCTCGTCTGGAATAGCCATTCTTCTCAGTTTTGTGGCTTGGATATCTTGCTCTATGTGATGCTTTTATTTCTCTTTCCAGGAACAACTCCAGGTGCCTGAACATGTGCTTTCTTCTCCTTTCCCAATAGTTCTCATCTTCAAATCCCTGATTGTGAGTAAGCTAGTATCTTTGATTTCACTTTCATTAGCATCAAGAAATTTTGACTTAGCAGCTTCTATCCTCACATTTTGTCAGCAGATTCATCAAGAATCTTTACAATTCATATGCTTATGCTAGTGTTAATGGTACAGTTGAAAACCTATAATTACCACATCAATATCTAATTAATACTAAATTTCAACCATATATTTCAGCTGACAAATCTCTGATTAAATGAATGAACTAAGTAAGTATCCCACAAACATTTATCTACAACTACTGTCTGAACTATAGTAATTAGATGAAGATTGGGGAACAATGACAAATCAATTCCAAAAGCCAATTTACAATCTCTCAAAAAGAAAAAAAGAAAACCACAATAAAGCCATGTTTTGAGGTAAATAATGGTGAAATAGTAGCACATATGTTATATGCAGACCATATACAGTATAATGAAATGTTTTATTATGCCCAATTATATTTTAATGCAGGAGTAGGATATGTTTTTCTAAAAAGAGCCAGATAATAAATGTCTTTAGATTGATGGACCATGTAGTCTTAGTTGTAGTTATTCAACTTTGCCACTGTAGTATGAAAGCAGCCATAGACAATATATAAATGAGT
>NW_006370548.1:0-918 GCF_000327345.1 Myotis davidii
ACTAGGTGATAGGAATTTTTTAGCTCCATTATAATCTTATGAGACCATCATTGTATATGTGGTTCATTGCTGACCGAAATGTTATGCTGAGCATAACTATATTTGGAAATAAAATCTTTGCAGATGTAATCAGGTTTGGATGAGGTCATACTACATTAGGGTGGGCCCTAGTCCAAAATGACTGTCCTTAGGAGAAGGAATGGAAACAAAAGGAGAACATGCTGTGAAGACACAGAGACAGGCACAGTAAGTAGACGGCCATGTGAAGATTGAGGCAGATACTGGAGCTATGCTGCTGCAAACTAAGGGATGCCTGTGCTACCAGAAGCTGGAAGAGGCAAGGAAGGGTCCCTCTGTAGAGGCTTCAGAGGGAGTATGACTTGCCCCAATGCCTTGATTTCAGGCATCTTGGCTTCAGACTGTGAGCCAATGAATTTCTGTTGTTTTAAGTCACCCTGTTTGTTGGTAAATTATTATAGCAGGACTAGAAAACTAATACAAGTTTTAAAGAAAATAATCTTGTGATAATTGTCTTAAATTTGTTCATACAGAGGAGAAGAATCCAAAGTGATAGGGAGGTTAAAGGTTCCATTACAAAAGGAGAAGTTGAAAAGAGGACTATGCTGGGAGAGACAAGAGGGCAGGATCAAGAGGCATCTTCAATGTGTTGATCACTTCCTCACAAAATCATTTGAGTGTTTGTTGGAAAGTTATATTCCTGGGCCCCATAAACAATGTATGAAAATGTAGTCTCTGAGTATAGAGCCTAGGGTTTTGCAATCATTGTGATATGATCACACTAAAGTTTAGGAAACACGATCTAATCACTTCTATGTGAAAACTACAACAAAACAAAAACAAACAAAAAATACACCAGACTTATTTACAAATAAAAGAGAAACATGGTAATTGGTGTAT
>NW_006370549.1:0-918 GCF_000327345.1 Myotis davidii
GGCCAGGAAGTTTCAATCGCACTGTATGTGCACCCTCTGAGCCCACGCTGTTTTTTCCCACCACCTGCTGTCTGAAATTGCGGTCAAGAGTCATCTTGAAGAGGGAGCGGTAAGCACATTGAACAGAGAAGCGCCTGGCCCTGAGGTCTGACCTGGCTCTGCTGGGCCAGGTGTGGGAACACACAGGGACCACCCCTGAACTGGCCCTAAGTGCCACCATCTGTAAAATGAAATGGTAGGAGGCAACGAGCAGCCCCTCGTGGCTCCACATTCTAGGATGTCAACACCATGGAGGAAATGCAGGGGCTCAGTTCTGAGAGCGATGTATACTGGGCTGAAGAGGTGGGAGGGGCGGGCTAGGGACTGAAAGAGGAGTAGGTATTTGATACGAGGGGGCAAAAGGAGGCTGAGGTGACAGCTCTGCCCTCTTCTCCAGAGCCTCGCTGATAAGCTTCATGGCAGATCAAAGGACCCGGGACCCAGGGAGGAACATCAAGTGGACATTGATTGGCATCTAGGATGGAGAAGGGGAGCAGGAGACAGCCAGTGACAGATCTGCTTTCCCTCTGCACCCCGAGACCAGGCTGTGTGCTAAGGCTGCTGTAGGCTGCAGGGCGGCCAAGTTGGTGGCAAGGAGCGGGCCAGACACAATTGCAGAGCCAGCGTGGTCTTCCTCTCCTAATTTTCTCTGGCTGCCATTTTCACATGACAACGATAAAAGATCCCAGAAATGGGAGGCGCACTTAATGGGGTTTTTTTTGGCACCAAGAAATTAATCTTTTTTAAACCAAGGGGATTTTTTCCCCCTCCTTTCCTAAAGATCTTTGGCAAACAGAAGCTAAATTGCTTCCAGACCTCATGAAAGGTATTTTGTGCAAACGAGGTGTGATTTACACTTCCTTTAATTAGTCTGAACCC
>NW_006370550.1:0-918 GCF_000327345.1 Myotis davidii
TTTTTTATACCTGAAATAACCATTTAGAATGTCTTTAAATTTCCAATCATAACAGCAAAGTAAACAACATATTTAAAATTAAATCCAATAAGAAATATACATGTATGAAAAATGCTGTAAAACTGTATTGAAGAAAGTAGAAGAAGCTCTAAATTAATAGAAGGGCAAACCATGTTTCTGGATGAGAAGACTCAATATTAAAAGATATCAGATCTCTTCAGCTCTCAGGGGAGAGAGAGCTGAACTGCAAGTACAATCCAATCTTAAACTTCTCTTTAGAGCCATGAAAGCTTAAGTCATAAGATAAATACTTGTATGCTGTAGATTTGTTTAAATAAAAACTTCTAAAGAACCATATTAAACCAATATCCAACATTATTTCTGAACCTGAAAGAATAAAATAGGACTTAGAATTCCAGAAAATCACACATTTTTTTCATTCTTACAAAAGTATATGGAGAAGGCCCTGATGCAATGGCTTAGTTACTCCATAAAGAGAAGGTCATATTTTCCATAAAGTTAGTGTCCTTTGGTGGAAAATTCTGTAAAACTGAATCACAGACATCAAAACAGACCCAAAAGTATATGTATCAAACAATGTGAACTAGGAAATTTCTCTCATTCTGGAACCAATGGTCCATGGTCCTTAGCAGACCCAAAAACATCAGGTGTTAACAGGTCATATATCAAGTGCCAATGAACATACATTTTGGTTGTGTTCCTGATTGATTTTGGTAACACGTTAATGACCTTTCTCTACTCAAACAACCTTACTCGTTTTTCTTAGTCACCTTAAAACAGGCTGGCAATCTCTAACTTGTCTAATTTCTCACATCTATCCAATGAGTTAATTTGATGATAGAACCACCATTTGGGATACAAGATAGGATGCCCTTGCATCCTTGCAAATGTGTAAAG
>NW_006370551.1:0-918 GCF_000327345.1 Myotis davidii
TGCTTTCCAATTAGCAATATGGATGAAAGAAATTCCAACACTGCACGTGAATGTTTATGCTGTTTTCCAGTTTTAAAAAAAATGTTTAAAATTCCTTCTATTGGCTGTTTCTCACAGTGTGGGTTGTGTCCATTGTTTACTTTCCCGAGTGGTGGGTGCTCCGAAGAACTCGGTGAAGCTTTAAATGGAAGCTTTGGGGAGTGATCAGTTTCCCATCAATTCTCCGCAACCCGTTTAACTCCACAAAGAGGGACCTGGGTGCCCTTTGCTGTTGCCCAAGGCTCAGCTGTCGTGCATACACCTGAACGCACCTTCCATGAAAACATCTTATTCTCCGAGCCTGTTACTGAGCTCGAGATTAGCGATGGAGGCACCATCCTCCTAGGCCTCCATGTGACTTACGTAGGAATTTGTAAAATGCACTTACGGTAACCGTGGTGCTGGTCTGCACGCGCATCTGTGAACAAAGGGAGAGAATATGGAAGCCCCGCTGGCCTACAGTTACAGGCGAGAATGCTGACGGAAACAGCCCGCTCTCTCCTCGGCCCAACCTGCTGGTCATTCCCTCTCCCACTGCTCCCTCCAGCCCCTCCGCCCTCGGAATGGTCCAGCTCTGTGGAATTGCTCTGCTCAGTGTGTTGTCTTTAAGCCTGGTGACGGCTCTCAGGGTCTTACACTTTACTAGCTCCTTTTTAAAGACATCCTCACCCAAGGATATTATTATTATTATTTTTTAGAGCGAGTGGAGGGGAGTGAGGAGGGGAAGCTTGTATAAAGCTTACCTCTAGTTGGAAATGAACCAGGAATTGGAATTATTTTTTGATATTTTAAAAAATATGTTTTGATTTGCTCTAACCAGTCTGACTCAGTGGATAGAGTGCCAGTCCACAGACTGAAGGGTCCTGGGTTTGCTTCTGG
>NW_006370552.1:0-918 GCF_000327345.1 Myotis davidii
CTGGTTCATAGGTCGATACTCAACAACTGAGCCACACCTACTAGGCTCTAAATGTCCTTCTTTTAAGCGCAGTTTATATTATCAAACTGCAAATACATTTAGAAAATGTAAATTATAGATTGTTTCAACTTCTCGATTCTAAATTAATGGACATTGGGTTGTATTAAAACTGTCTGATATAGAAAATAATTTTGATTGCTTTATTTTAATCGCAAAAACTTAGAAATTATAACATGTTATTTGCAATTAAATAAAATTTCAAAAATAATACCTGTATACTATGATAGGTAAGTCACAGGAAACCTAGTATCATTATAAATACTGACATAAGTGGCATATCTTTTTTTGCTGGCAGTCTAGCCTTCAGTTAGGAAAAACAAATTATTCCATTAAAGAAATCAGGAAAATTTCATCCTAGCCCTGAGCATCTTTTTTATATTTCTAATAATAGTAGCAACATCGTTGAAGGACATAGAGTGCATACACACATCAATCAGAACAACTGCTGCTTTCCTAACTTGAACTCTCCAAACGTCAACATTTTTTTCAAATTCAATTATAAATTACATGAAGTTACTGAGCATGGTGGCGTTTGTTTTCACAAAGATTTTGGGGGTGAAGGGTGATGGGTGCATAACAACCATATTACTTTTCTTTTTAAAAGTTGGTGTGGGGAAGTTCAATGTAAACTAGTTAATAAAAAAACCCAAATCGAACAAGAAATGTACATTTATTTTAGCTAAACCCTTTGTTTCCTTCTTTGATGATATGCCATTTTCTCTTGTACAAAAGTAGATGTGGAGAAGCATTTTATATGGATATGTATGTAGGTATATTTATATGTATGAATATATACAATATAGGTAATTGTACACATACATCCTGTATAATAAAAGGCTAATATGCCAATCAACCAAA
>NW_006370553.1:0-918 GCF_000327345.1 Myotis davidii
TATGTGCCAGGCGCTGTGGTAAATGTTCTATCATTAACCCTCTCAGCAGCTCCATGAGGTAGATGCTACCCAACTTGCCCAAGGTCAGCTCGCCTGTGACTCTGCCTGGGCTGTTGATTGCAAAGCCAGGCTCACCTGTGTGGTGACTCACGCCTATTCTGGGGCCCAAACAGGTACTGGATGTGGGATACTTAGATGCCATAGAATGCCACCCAGATGTGAAGCCCACCTCTCTAAACCCCTTCCCCAGCCCCTATGGGGTCTGAGTTGTTATCATGTTTTGGACGGAAAGCTCACCATGATCACCAGGCTGTGGAGCACGGAGGCCTTTCCAGGAGAAGTGTGTCAGACCCTGGCGGGTGGGGGCGAGTCGGGGTGGGGCTCCAGAGCAGGGCTCGGTGGGAGGTAGAATTCCCGGACAGGGGTCTGGAGTTTGTCCGGACATGGGACTGTGCTGTGTGAATGCGTGAGTGGAGGAGCGGCGACTCTGTGCTGTGAGTGTTTCTGAGTGAGCATGTGTGTGTTTCGGAGTCTTTCTCTGTGCCTCTGTACCACTCTACACAGAGAAATAGAAATGTTGAGGTGTGGGACGTGCAGAAACAAATTAGTGAGAGAACAAATGGAGGAATGAAGGGAACACGGACATAGGGACACACATGCCCCCCCACATGTTCAGAAACACTCAGGGTGACACACAGAAATGCATCGGCAGTTTCCCTGTGTGCTTTCTTGGGTGGGATGGCCTATCCCTCGTATGTGGGTATGCGCCTGTGTGTGTGACCGGCCTCAGAAACAGCATGATAGGTCTGTGGAGCCCGTGGAAACACAAACATGGACACTCAGACACAACGTGTCTTTGCACGTATATCCCTGTGTATGCGTGTGTGTTCCTGTGTGTTTTTCTGAGTATATGTGCAC
>NW_006370554.1:0-918 GCF_000327345.1 Myotis davidii
GTGTCGTATTTCTGGAACTCGGCTAAAGGTCTGGTATTCAATTAGAAGAGAGATCAAATGACTCCAGGCTGCAAAACCAGCGCCTTGCCCTCCTGAGTTAAAGATTCTCATTTACAGCTATTAATATTGAAAGAGATGAGATATATCATTGTATCAGCCATCAATTTCCCCCTGCCTTCATTGTCAGACTGCGGGATAATTCTGGGCACAATTCAAGGCACCTGAGAAAGTAAGGAGAAGGAGTGGAAGCAGAGAATTTGAGGATTTAGGAGCTGTAGGGCTCTTAGCTTTTTATCCTTCTTCCTCATTTGTTAGATGAGGAAACTGAGGTAGTTAAGTCACTTGCTCAAGGTACATGAGACTGGAGCAGCTAAAATTTAAAGTGCACACAAAATCAGTTGGCATTTTGTTAAAGTGCAGGTTCTGATTCTGTAGGACTGGCATGGGGCCCGGGAGTCTACATTTTTAACAAGCTCCCGAGTGAAGCTAATGCTTCTGGTCTAGGAGCTGTGCTGTGAGCAGGAAGGGAGAGTGAAGCATTCCGACAGAGGCATTTCCCTCAAATCTTTTGCACATCTAACCCCTGAAGGACCCAAACTAACACAAGTTGTGCCAGGAGTGGTCTGAAAAAGCAGTTAAGATGGGCTTGTAAAATGGGCTTAAGCCCATAAAGCAAAGAGGGCACCATCCTGAGTAGTTTATGGGAATGGGTAATGCCTGGCATAGGATGGAGGTTCAAGTACTAAACTTCGTGAGTGGGGACATGGGAAAATGCTCTAGTGAGGAGAACTTCCCTTAGGGAGCAATTTGTCAGCATTTGAAATATGATTGGGATGAGGGAAATGTCTACAAAGGCAGTGGACTTGGCTCGTTACTACTTATAAGCATACCTTGTTTTATTGTGCTTTGCTTTATTGC
>NW_006370555.1:0-918 GCF_000327345.1 Myotis davidii
GCCCTCGGATCATTTCACAAAGTACTCAGTTTTGATACTGTTATCCTCATGTTTAAAATTCTTCAGAGGTGCCCTATTTTCCTGAGGATAAAGGCCAGCCTTTTCAGGGTAACTTACAATGCCTTTTTAAAATCCAGCTTCTGCCTGCATCTCCCGGTTCTTATGTACATACAGTCCTGAATCTACTGGGTTTTTCTTTGAACATCGTATTGCCTCTCTTAGAAAAAACTTTCTTACCTCCGTCCTCTAACTTCTACTCAACCAGTACTTCTGACAAGATGGTCTTTATTTCACCCCCTCCCTCACTGTGGATTTCATGCCTCTTCAGAACTTTTTATAGGACATTATATGTACCCATATGATAGTATTTGTTACACTGTATTATACTGGGATTGAAGGTTAAATCATCTTTATTAGAGTATTTGTTATCTAAACCCCAGATTCATGAGGTTGCATAGGGCTGTGAAAGTCACCCTAATGTAAAAATCATTGATGAACTATTTACTTAGCAAATTTGTCCCTGCTGGAATACCTTGCCCCACTTACCTCTAACATGCAATCTTGCTCATACTGACTATGGCTTTGTTAATTTCTTGTTTTTTTAAGCAAAGATATCTGGCCATCTAATAGTAACAGCTAACATTTGTTGGTCATCAGGCACTTAAAATATTACACATGAATTACCTAATATAAACCTCAAAATAAGGCAGTTAAGGTTGTTACAGTTTTACAGATGCAGGAAATACAGGGCAGAGAGAAATAAGTTAGGTAAGTTGTCCAAAGTCATACAGTGCAAGTGCATGGGAAATTGCAGATATTATAAAGATACAAGTTTTTTAAAAATATATTTTTATTAACTTCATAGAGGAAGAGAGAGAGAGAAATAGATGAGAGATAGAAACATCAATGATGAGAGAG
>NW_006370556.1:0-918 GCF_000327345.1 Myotis davidii
CCCAGGTTGCAAGAGGGTGCAGGCCAGGCCGAGAGACCCTAGTAAGATATAAAGGGAGTTTCTGAATAAAGCTTCCCGAAGCACTCAAAGGAGCATTATTTATCTACTGGGTGGCTTTACTCTTCCTGACTTCCTCTGTTGTTTTTCTTCTTACCCAGATCACAGACACAATAGCTGGCATTTCAGCAGCCCTTTTGTGACCATGAACTTGAGGATGGAAATCAATACTAGGGGTGTTATAGCAAAAAAGATAGGAGCCTTGGACAAACCAGCCCAAGACTGCCTGCTTTCAAATTTCTCTTACTTGAGATAAAAACAAACCCATATCTCATTTAAGCTACTGTCCAGGACTATTTTAGTAGCGGTCAAAGGTAATTGCTAATGGAATGACTTCCTATGGAGTTAAGGGCACAGTACTACCCTCTAGGAGCATTTTGGAAATTCTTTTTTGAGGGAAAGGAGGGAGTATTTTTTTTTAATCACAATAAATGGGAGCACTACTTGTATGCAGTAGACAAGAGCCTGAGATGTCCTGTTCCAGATGTTCATGTAGATTTAAAACAACAACAATAAAATGTTTATAATTACTTGAATCTAACATATAAACAAAATGTATTTTTTGCATGATTTTCAGGAATATACTGCCATGTAAAACCAAGAAATCTTGTGTTTTGTTTTTGGAACACTCTAAGATTTGTTCACCATTCACAAAATTACATCACCAACGGTAACACTAATTATATGCAATATAACACACCTATATTGATCTATGTTTATAGTTGTCCCATTCCTGGTGAATGTATGAATAATTACAGCATTTGACTACTTCCTTTTACCTTCTAAGGTAGTTGGACCCAAGCATTTCCATATTGAAATACATATGACTTTATTATAAACTAGAGGCCCAATGCACGAAAT
>NW_006370557.1:0-918 GCF_000327345.1 Myotis davidii
GAACGGGGGAATAAGTCATAGCACATGTAAATGCCATGTGACTGGTTAGATATGCCTTAGCCTCTCCCTACACATGTCTGCTTCCACAACACGTAAGAAATGCCGGGGCCTTCTGAGATCCAATAATATTGGCTTTGGCAACATCTCATCTAATGGGATTACATTTTGAGAAGCCCAGGAAAAGCTGTTGTTATCCACCTCCAGCTCTGCCCTCTGCTCTCTGCTCTCTGCCCTCGGGAAAGTAATTAACTCGGCTCAGTCCCCTGTAGAGCTTCAACTCCTGGCCCGCGGCACCCTACCCTGCCCATGGCCCTCAAATGAACACACAGTGCACAGCCTACCATTTCACACATTCCCGCCCTGTGAGTTCCCAATGCAGAGAGGGGAGAGAAGGGAAGATGGCTAACTCTTAATGATGGTTTGTTTGCATGGATTTATCTTAGTGTGGATGAAAGTCTCTGTGAATCGAATAGACTGATTTCCATCTTCCAGTGTCTTAATTTTCTTTTCACCTTAGGAGGTGAGATGAATAACAATGTGCTCTGGGCTCCCAAAGGCCGCTTTATAATTTCGTGCACAGCCTAAAGCAAACTCAGGGCTGTAATCATCAAGCTACATGTATCATCCAGACTAAAACGTTACCCGTAGGTTCTAGGTCATAGGATACAGGATAAGCCTGCCTTAAACAACAGCTGATACTGGAGGGAGGATCTTCTGTCGATATTTACAATAATTTCATCATTCTCTCCACGCTTTGGGCTCGGAAGATTTGGAAGACCAAGGAAGCTGGGGTGAAATGTTTAGCCAGGTGCCCAGTGGACTGGAAGTGATGAGGACTGCCTTCTAGCCATTTGGGGTATCCCTTGTGCTAAACCAATGTCATGGCAACAAGGAATGAAGCAGTTGAAAGTGGGAGGA
>NW_006370558.1:0-918 GCF_000327345.1 Myotis davidii
GATAAGCTTCTTGACTAAAGAATTTCAATTGTATATTATTTACTTAAACTTTTCTGAGAAACAGAAATTAACAATTGGTACACGTTTTTAAGAGACATACATTTGAGCGCAATTTGAGAGAAACTATCTCTAGGATTATTTGCTTTTTGTTGTTTAACCTCAGAAGCATGATATTCAAAGAGGAAAATAGCTTGAAATAAATAAAATGCTATTCATTTCACACACAAATTTTATGATGCAAGCTAAATTACACTTTAGAGAGAAATCTTTCACTTTTATAAAAGTAACTATTTGAAATCTTCTAAAAATTATTCTCTTCAAACATTTTGAAACAGAAATTTGCCTTTTGATAGGAACTCTGTGTTTTATTATAAAGATGGAACATGATGTCCTGGCTCACATATTCTCTGCAGAAGGAGGTCCTTTTTTGTACTGAATTTTTAGCATATAGTAAAGATCCAGATTGTAAAAAATTAATTTCAGGCATGACAGACTGGGAGTATATATTGAACAGATCTGGGAACAGAAATGATGCAAATGCTTTCCTTCCAGCTTCTGAAAGTTATATAATGGACCAGAATTTCAGGATAGACTTCTGTCTGAGTGAAGTATGGACTCTAAGTCAAAGGAGAGTACCATAATGACTTGTGGGCAGCTTCCCACAAGTGGTTAGTTCCATTGACATCGACTCTGTAGATATCACTAGAGCTAAACACCAGGATACTCTCATATATTCTGATTATTAGTGATGGTAACAGAACTGTGATAGAAAACATTTCTCCTGAATGAGCAAGAGTAGGAAAGGAAATTTACTTTTGAAAGAAAGAAGACCAGTGAGGCATTAAGAGCCAGAAATAAAAATCCATGAAATTGTTTTAACTCTTAGCTATGTTGCTATTATGTTTTAAAGTATTACAT
>NW_006370559.1:0-918 GCF_000327345.1 Myotis davidii
TCATGCACAACATCTAGGCCTTCTGTCATGTATGAGGTTGAACCCCAATCTTCTATAACTGGAAAAAAGCATTTCCACACTTATTTCTCTAAAGCATTCTTCTTAAGAGCTAGCATTTTACAGAGAGAATATTACACTAGAAATAGCTAACTCTGAGGTGATATTCCCTAGTGGAAGTGACCACATTCCCTCTTTTGTTATTAAACTAGGGAGGCAGCCTTAGATGGATAAAACAAGAGGGAATTGGGTGCCAAAACAAATGTTCCTGTTCCCTGTGCTCGCCGGCCATCGGTACTTGGGCTGCGGGATTGGCTCCCCTTTTGCTTGGCATATAAAGGTACAGTGTGGAATTCCTTCCCTTCCGGAATCTGAAGCTGTTTTCCAGATGCATTTAGAGCACATTAAAGCAACCACGCAGTGCCTTTTTGTCATGTTTCAGATGATGGTGGCTCCGTGCCCTGGAGTTCGTGTGAATTATAGACCTCGGGAGGCCCAGGAGATCAAAACCTGCCCGTTCAATTGGTCCCTACCTGACACCTGGGGTGGCGGCTATGACTCAGCTTCCACGTCGTCAGGCCACATGGCACTGGGGTGATAGCTCTGCTGGCAGCGGAGCCCAACGGGCATGAGGCTACATTGATGGAATTTGGGCTTGAAAAGTATAAATGCATAAAAATATGCATAATAATTTTTTTCTTTTGGAGTGAATATGGTAGTTTACTAATTGATTTATATGATAGTCTCTCCTAGTGTCATTTACTTAAATAATTTTTCCATGTTATAAAGTAATACTTGTTTAATGAAGGACACATATTTATTGAAGAAAACACGTTTATTCAGAAAAAATACAAACAGAAAGCACAAATGTTAAATCACCCCAAATTCCATCTTTATTAACATTTTATCTAGATATAAACA
>NW_006370560.1:0-918 GCF_000327345.1 Myotis davidii
AGTTGGAAACATCACTGAATATTTAGGAGAGGAAACAGATTGGTGGTTTATCAGAAACACTTCCTATACCTTCTTGTGGCCCCATTACTGATTTTTAACAACTTATGTGTAGTCACATGGCTTGAAAGTCTGGGCCCTAATTTGCTGTGCAATGGGAATGCAGTGATAAGGACAAAACGGACAAGAGTTCACTCAGCTCTCAGGGAGCAACTGCATGAATTAGACTTCATATTGTGCTGGGATCAAATCAGTCAGAGGGAACTGACTTAAAAAATAGCATAATACTGTAGAGTAACAGAATTGTCTCAGTCTACAAAGAGATGTTACCACAGAATAAATAATAAGGATTAATAAAAGCAAGGTTGAAAGATCATTTAGAATGAGAGAGGAAAATCAAGTTTTAACACAAATATAATTTAACTGAACAAATATAACTTCCTATCACAGACATGCCTGACAAAATGAAGTGTTTAAACTCTTACATTTAGAAGATATGTAGTCAGACATTCATCCTGCTCAGGAAGTCTTATTTTGTTGTAATAATTATTGATTAATATGGAAAAGGTCCCTTAATCAACATTGACAAGAAACAAAGCATGCACAATTTCATCTTTCAAAAAGGCCATTTTCCATCTGGCTAGCATCTTCATTTATATTCCTGTCGTTACAAGAAATAAATATTCTCATTCCTTCCATTTCTTGTCTTGCTGAGAAAGAAAATTTCAACGGAGTACTGGCATTCCTCAAGTATATATGTCCACAAATATGATTTAACCCACATTTCTATTACTAAAGTGTGCCAGCGTAATTAAAATTTCCTAATTCCAGTTTCCTCAGAGTTTATATTCTAGCAGGGACCAGTAATACTGGCAGATCATCCCCTTAGGCCATCATGGAAATCCCTTTTTATATTGTCCC
>NW_006370561.1:0-919 GCF_000327345.1 Myotis davidii
GAGACATATACCATCTCAACAGTAAATGACTTCTTCAAAAATAAAACAAAACCCTGTATATTAGGAGAAAACTGTATACATACAGCCACTGATGGAATACCTTCATGGCATGAATTTTTTCAAAGAAATACATAGTGAACAAATAGTATATGCAGCAAGAACCTGTTACTTTCCTACTTAGTGCCAGAGACTATCTATACCTTTTGTATTTGAAGTACACAGTTATAAATGACTTTTTCTTTAATAAGAGTCATGCTTTGAATAATATCCAATAAGCAGACATTATATCTAGGTTTAACAAGGAAGTTCTTTTATGTTAGCAGATAGGTTCTATATATTACACCATGCTTTGTGAAATGGGAGAGTAATAGATCTGTCTCCATGCCCTGAGGGTCAGTAATTCTGACTCAGTAGGACAAATTGAGAGATAATATTGCAGAGCTAAGAATACACCGGAACATCCTACATTTCTTATTTTCTGTGATCCAGTTGGCAGCAGTATAGTTTTTGTGCTAGCAAAGTGAAAGCCTGTTTTAGACATATTGTAAAGATAACATATGACTACTTTTGAATGCTTTTAAAATGATTTCAAGTCACTAACAAAGAAGATCTAAAGTTCTTTTGTTAACATTAAAATACATTAACGTTAATATCCTTGCACATGTAAATAGATGTTGAAGTGGTTATTTGAAATCTCCCCTTCAAAATTTAACTGTAATTTTGACTATCCTGCAGTCTTATTTTTAATAATTGATCAATAAATATTTTATTTTGGGCTCTAATAATCAAAACCTAACTTGCTTCCTTTCTTCTCTTTTCTTGGTTCCTTCCTTCTTTCCTTTTCATTACCTTTCCTTTGCTCATTCTGTATATGTAGTCTCCATTTTTCTTCTATCATCCAAGCCTAAACACACACACA
>NW_006370562.1:0-918 GCF_000327345.1 Myotis davidii
GGGAGGACACGGCAGGAGATGGCTAATCCAATTCTCAGTGCATTCATAAATCTCAGAGAAATATTTAACAGATGACGCCCTACAGGTCAGTAGTAAATCTGATACGAGACATTAATGGATTAGCTCTTCCTCCAACATCACATACACAGCAGTGACTTAAAGATGACTCCACCCACCCCTCTCTGTATCATCTTCCCCAACGCACTGTGCCAACTAAGACTGCTCAGTCCAAGTTCTCGTTATATTGAAACTGCTGGGGGAAGCATTCCCAAGGACAGTGTCAGTGAAACATATGTATTACAAAATGTTTTCTCCTGATAGAATGATACCACAGAATGGTCCTGATTCATAACCTCTAAATCTCATTGGAAGAAACGACACAGCTTGTGACACGGACCCAACTTGAAAGTGCAACACCTCTGAGAGACTATGTTGGGCCCTCATCAGAGAGACATGGATAGACTTATTGTCCAAGACAGTGAACCAACTACTAGTTACACCACTAGTTATAAAATTACAACTGTCCCATCACTAGAAAGCCCCCAGAACTTGTTTAAATAAGTGAAACTGACTGCAAATGATTATGTAAGCCTGTATTAATGTAGAAAGATTTCTACTATGCAAAGGAAAAAAGCAAGTTATAAAATCATAAATTAGTGTGCATGTTAATACAGAAAATGCCCAGGAAATTTATAGATCTCTCTGAACGTGGAATTTACCAGGTTATTTACACTTCCTTCATCATTTTTCTATTTTATCACTTTTCAAAAACAATAAACATATATTAATTTTCTAAAAGGGGGTGGGGGATACCTAACGCTATTCAGGCAAAGGAAAGGAAGGCTTTGTGGGCGCACCTTCTGAGTTCAGGGTGATGAGGGTGACGTTGTTTCCGATGTTCTGACTTCCCGACTGTCC
>NW_006370563.1:0-918 GCF_000327345.1 Myotis davidii
TTTTTTTTTTTTCTTTCCAGAAAGGTCATGTACATACATGCGGTTTGTGTCATAACTCAGAAGGGCCTTTTGTAGACTAAACAAATTCTCCCATGGTTTCTTGTAGGACTTTTCATTTTTCTTCTTGCTCTCTTTAATCATTTAAATATTTTATACATCAAGAATTTGTTAGTGTGAGATGTGTATCTACCTACTCCCCTCCGCCCCCCAAGCTGGCTAGTGGGAGTGTGTTCTGAGAAAGAAGGGTACAGGGAAAAGCAGCACAGTAGTATGAGGAAGTGTATGAGGAAGTTTTCCTAGCAGTGGGTGTAGAAGAAACTGGAAGTGGCATGCAGTCACTAACTGCTGAGGTCATCCAGTTGAAAGGCCAACCCTTCAGGTAGGACTGACTTAGGGCTGGGGCAGGTCCTGGAGATAGAATCCATAGGATTCAATTACTGGTTCAATGGGAAAAAGCAACAGAAGATGCCTATTTCCTGACTCAGGCATGCTATTATTAGGGAGAGGCAGCACTCAGTGTTATGAATAAGTCTGGCTTCACAGAGCAGGTGCAAGGATCCACAAAGTTTGAGACCTCACTGGGACACTCAGAGGAGATGGTCAACAAGATGTTGGAAAGGTGGGAGTATCAGAGATCTGGGTGATGAATTTCCCCACTGCTCTCTTGAGGAAATAGTGTAGGAGTTACATGTTTAGTCCCTTAGTTGGACAGGGTGTGCCCCATCCTGAAGGCTATTGTATTCATCAAACCTGTTGGAGGGACTGGTTCCTGGTTACAGAAAACCTGAAACTGGGGCCACCATAATAATTCCCTCTATATAGGACTTTACTATTTTCAAAGTATTTGGTTGTCAGTTGGTTGGTCCTGTTTTAAAAGAAAGAGAGTCAGCTCTGAATGAAATGAGTTGCCCACTGTTG
>NW_006370564.1:0-919 GCF_000327345.1 Myotis davidii
TAGGGCTAAATTTGGATCTTAATTCAGACCTGGAGTACTTTTATAGCCTTCTTATTGGATTTTCAATTTAAGTCTCTACTCCTTCAAATCCATCCTACATACAAATATCAGCTGTCTCTTCTCAAAATGTCACTTTGTTAGGTCATTCCCCTGCCCAAGATCTTGAGAAAGACACAAAAGTTTTATTGTGTCCCACAGTGGTGGGACAATAAAATGGTAACATCCACTCTGGAAAACAATTTTATCTCAGAAAGGTGAATATCCACACACTCTATGACCCTGCACTCCCATTCCTGGATGAATACCCTAAAGAAATGTTTGCAAAGGGCACAGGGGAGAAACACATTTTTGTAATGAAAAAGAAAAAAGAACAAAACCTCAACCAATATGAATGTGCACCAACAGAATAAAAACTAAAAACTGTTATAGTCATGAATGGACATGTCATACAGTGGTGAAAATACGCTGTAGCTACATGGACAACATGAATATGTCTTAGTAAGGCAATAGATGGAAAAGCAAGTCCCAAAACCAACAAACAATATGCCACCATTTTAATACAGCTCAAAACAAGCACAACTGCATGGCTATCTGTGCATGTGTGCTGAAATCATCACAGGAATGACAACCACAACATATAGAGAAATAGTTGTCTTTTGGGGAGAGAGATAGGGAAGCACATGATACAAGTAAAACATTAGTAATATGTTATTTTTTAGTTGGGAGGAAGGGTAACAGGTATGTATTTTACCATGTTGCTGTATTATTTTGTATATTATACAAATATTTAAAGGGTAGCCAGTAGAGCCAGAGTATTTAATTAAAATCAGTAGGAAACAGACAACATTTGGAAAATTTCACAGATTCTATGTCCCCTTTGGGAAGGCTGCCTGGATCCAGTCTTTCACTTCCAAGTTGG
>NW_006370565.1:0-919 GCF_000327345.1 Myotis davidii
ATTGCATTACTTGGACAAGAAATTATATGCTCACCCTACCAAGAGAACCCTCATGATGCCTGAATTATGGTCTTGATCAGAGGAAGCCTTCTCTTGGTAGGGTGAGCATATAATTTCTTCTGGAAACTTCCACAATACACTTGTGAGAGAATGGCACTGAAAAAGGTAAATGTCACCAAAAGAAAAATATCCCCCAAAGGGCTAACCTAGAAAAATAACGACCAGGAATGACGATTTAGGAAAACCATAAATGCAACAGGGTTACAGAAAATTCATGTGTTTTTTTTTTCCATGAAATAAAATATATACAACATAGGTGTGAGGATAGAGTTGATAATGTTTCGTCCACAGTAAAAATGCCCTAAATGTTGGCAGAATACCAGAAGACCAAACACTGGATTAGATCCCACTTTTTCAGCTACTGTACATTTCTTTTTGTAACAAGTAAGGTGGCTCTGAAAAGAGCCTTTGGGTTGCGATGTTCAGGTGCTCAGGTGGTGCCAAGGCAGCTCATCTGTTTAGCTGGTACCGGAGGACAGCCTTGGTGGCCTGCGACAGGGCATGCCTGCCGAGTTGCGGGGGCAGGAGCAGGCGCACGGCTGTCTGGATGTCTCTGGAGGTGATGGTGGCGCGATTGTTGGAGCGGACCAGGAGCTTGGCCTCCTGGCCGAGGCGCTCAAAGATGTCCTTCACTAACGAATCCAGGACACTCACGGCTCGCTGCGACAGGCTCAGGTCCTTATGAACCTTACTCAGAACCTTGGGGAAATAGGCTGCAAAACTGTCGAAGGTGGGGCGGCGGCGGCCGCGGCGGCGGCCTCTAGGCTCCGAGGTGGCCGGCGGATCTTCAGTGAGCTCGCTAGTGCTCAGCAATTCCTCAGGATTTTCAGAGGCAGGCTCCGCCATGGCGCCGACGACA
>NW_006370566.1:0-918 GCF_000327345.1 Myotis davidii
ACACACACACACACACTAATACACACATGCACACACTTCTTCCCTGACTGGACCCCCAGATCAAAGCCAAAGAAAGAACTGTCCCTCCCCCGCTCTGTTCCCACTAAGATAAATTAATTCTAAGCACGAGAGGCGTGAACTCGGGCCAGGCAGGAACAGGCTAGCTGCGCAGAAGGCAGCACCTCAGAAGTGAGGCTCCGTGGAGCAGCGTAATTGCCAATTTGGTTTTCTCACCTACATGGCAGCTCCTGGCCTCCTCCTCCTGTGGGAGGGGCCCAGCCCTGGCTCAGAGGCTGCTCAGGAGCATCCTCCCTCCCAGGCGGCCTCTGCAGGCTGGGACAGAGGGAGCCCGCCTGGGAACCCTCCGAGGCCCAGCCCAGCTCTGCTCCTCCGCGGGGCCCTGCCTGCTGAGACAGGTAGCGGGGTTATTCTTGGTACTTAGCATTGACACAAATTATCGAATCGTTCCTATATTCCTAGGTGGACCCCAGAATGCTGCAGCCTCATACTCACTTTCAAAGTCCTGGTAGGAGAATCCAAGAAGTTGATTCTAACTCTTCCTCCCAGTAGGGACCCTGCTGGAACAGCAATGGGGACCTCCAGCTTCTATACAGAGTGAAAGCCGGGGCCAGGTACCAGGGATAGACGAACACACTGGCAAGGGGCCTCCCGCCCTGGCCGCTTTGTCCTTGTCCTCTGTGGACAGGGGTGGGAGGGGATCATGTGTCATTTACTCCAGGGGCCCAATAGCCACTCACTCAGAGTGAAGAGTGATGGTGGGGCCTGCAGTCTGGGTCCCGGTTTCTGTGGGTTCTGGGAACTCGGGAAGGGGCTCAGCCCCTTTGAACACTCTAGTACCTGCCCTGCCTCCTGGTGGAGAGAGCTGTGATCCCAGGCGGAGTGGGAGTACAAAAAAGG
>NW_006370567.1:0-919 GCF_000327345.1 Myotis davidii
AAAAAAAATGGTGATAATTTACCCATAAAGACATGTATGACATGCACTTAACATGAGTCATTACTCATTGAATATAGTTTCCCTAAAATTTTCTCATGTATAAATGACTTTATTTGATTCTTAAAAAACAGTCTTGTAAGGTAGGCAGACCTACTCTTACTCTCATTAAAATTTGATTGTATGGATGAGTAAATTGAGGCTCAGAAGTAAAATGACTTACCCAAGGGATCAAAGCTAATGGACAAAAAGCCACACTTGAAATTTGGCTATATAACCTCAGATTCTATATGGTTTTTATGATGGCATATTGCAAAAGCTATTTTGGAAAGCATATTTAATTTTGGTGGTTGTAATAAATTGATGAGTATCATATCAGATTATTCTGTTGAAGGCATGCTGAGAATGAAGTTCCCCCATGGCTAATCACAGATGCTATTTGTGTCAGGCACTTGATACATGGAGAGTTTCCTGGAACAGAGGTTTTTTCAAAAATCACCATGTGGAACCGCTTTAAATGATTACATTTTTTTCCTTTCCTGCTGCCCCACATTCCAATTAGTTTCACTGGATGCATGTCTCTTTCTCCTTTAGACCAATCTATCTCTGGTCATTGGGCAAAGAGTAGATAGCATGAGAAGCTAATTCTAACTTAGCTTAAAAAAATCCTATTCCCAAGTCCTTATGCTCAATTAGTTTTGAGTTTGTGGGATTGGGTAAATTTAAGCCTAACTAATGTTCGTGTATAACAATAAATTAGTGTTGCATTTTCTCAGTGATCAATCTGATTTTTAAAATGAGATTAGTAAAGAAAGTGCATTTGGCATGAAGAATTGATAACATCCCCAATACAAAGCTAAACAAGGGTTAGACTTTTTTTAAAGTCTAATGCTTGTATTTTCTAACCATGCCATAAAACTAG
>NW_006370568.1:0-919 GCF_000327345.1 Myotis davidii
TGGCTCCTGATTAATGATGCTGATATGTGGATGCTATAGATCACAGTGTAATGGGCAGCACTTGGGTGGCGAGGGTAGAAATTAAAGGTAGAAAAGCATTTTAGTAGCCTCTGCTGCTGAAAGTTTGGCATTGTGATGACATCAATTACTCACTCCAGTGACAATTCTCCTTTAGTGGCCTTTCAAGATTTTGGCAGTGTGCTTAGAGGAGTGGCTCTTTTACAACCTACCCGCCTTGCCACAGATTTGTTCCTTATCTTCTTTCATGGGGTTCAAACAATTTGCTTTGAAACCCAGAGCACTCAGGTTTTCACAGGGGAGGAATTCATGACCTGAAGGCAGCCAAAGACCGTCCTAGCCAAAGGGTACCACTTCTTGTGAAGGTCAGTGGGGAAGACAAGCAGGGACAGGCAAGAGAGAAGGAGTGTGCCACCTTCTGGAACGGTCTGCTCACATGGAGAGGGTAAATTTGGAGTCTGAGAGCCAAGTAACTAAGGAAATTAAATGGCAGTTTTCCAAGTTGAGGCATGGAATCTGAGAGTGAAGCTGAGTGAAGAGGAATCCGAGGCAGGTGGAGACTTATATGTGGAAGCAATTTGGCAGAGGCCAATGTCATTTCTTAAGGCACATACACACAGGTAGAAATCTCTATATTTTTTTTTTACCTGAATTTTGCTCACTCGTGGTCCTATTCAGGAGAAAAGTTGACTCTTAAGGACAGTGAGATTAGCTAGAAAGCTGAGCAAGGGGCGTGCCTTGATTGAACCCCATGGTCTCACTGGAGACTTGGAAAATACAAGTCGCATTGAGTGACTTCTGTACCCTAGACCTGACAGTGACTAGGGCGACACTTGGACCTGACAAAAATTGTCATTTGACAGGGGACATGTTTCTCTCTTTGTATTTAAGCAAAAAAAAA
>NW_006370569.1:0-919 GCF_000327345.1 Myotis davidii
TCTCTCTCTCTCAAATCAGCAAACATCCTCCAGTGAGGATTAAAAATAATAAAATAAAAGGACTGTAAGACTCTTAAGTGTGTGCCTCTCCAGTAGACAAAAGAGCTAAGAGTTTTCAGGATTCATTATCCTCCAGCAGCCTCATAGACAGCCAGAGGTAGAGAAGAGTGTGCTTCAGAACTAAGTGTGGATGTGACTTTTGTCTAGAGAAGTTGACTATAAATTTGCACAAAAGATGCGCTCAAATTTTTAAAGTGAATTGTACCAGCATGGACTGAAAGGGATTAGACAGTACGGAATGAAAAAATGCCTTTGCACCCATCAACCTGATGCTGAGAGGAAGCAGGCTGAGAAACTCGCCTGACTACAAACAAGTACCATTTCTTAATGCGGGGGGAGAGGGGGGATGACTCAAAGAATGGGACCAGGAGCCCAGAGGGCAAGACCAAGATATCTTCAGATCTAGAGGAACCATACTTAAGGAGCTGGACCCCAGCAGCTTCATCTCCACCTGAACTTGATTTAGATGGTGAGATTCTGAGCTGATGAAGTAAATGTTATGAAGTTTGGGAGCTTGGCGAGGGAGTAAATAATGCATGTGTGGTAATGTTTAGGGCCAAAAGCTGGAGGAATGTGGTAGATAGAGATGGTTGAAAATTCTTTGCTACTTCTCCCATTGAGACCTGGGGTTTAATTCTCCACCCCTTGACTCTAGGCTGGTCTTGGTGACTTGCTTGACCAACAGGATACAGTGCTAGGTTATACATTCTGAGGTTGAGGCATAAGAAGCCTTGCAGCTTCCACCTGGGAGCTGCCATAAAAGAAGACTGACCACTCTGCTGGAGAGACCCCAAGGACAGGCCCTGAGACCACTTGTGAAATATCATCTAGCAGTCGACATGAAGCCATCAGGCGTCAC
>NW_006370570.1:0-919 GCF_000327345.1 Myotis davidii
GTTGATGATAGCCATTCTGACAGTTGTGAAATGCTACCTCATTATCATTTTGAATTGACTCTCTCGCTCTGATATTTTTAGCCAGGTTGTCCTCCCTCTGTTCTTGTTCTTGAAATCCTTTATTTTCCTTGGTGAAGTCTTCCTGTCAGATGCTCAGTCGCCCTAGGTTTTCTGTACTTGATCTTTTCAAGTTCTTTCATCCTTGGGGTTCTCACAGAAGGAATGACGAGGACAAGAAGAACTGAGCCTATGCGAACTTTGACACTGACACTGGGTCAGGTATTTCAGGATGACCTTTGCTTATGGCCATTCGTAGATGCAGATGTGACTTTTCCTACTAGATGCCTTTTAAAGGATCTGCTAGAGACACAGGCCTGGAACCTTTGGGGCTGAGAAACTTTGCCATTGCTCAGCTTAGCCCCTTGCTGACCATTCCCTTCCTCAAACCCCCTCCCTGGTTTTGATTGGCACAGACTTCTACTTCCCATCCCAACTTAAACTCAACTTGGACTTCAACTTTTAACAGTGTTGAATAACCCTTATATCATTTTTTCCCTGTTTATTGTTTAGTTTTGGTTATAAATTGATATTGCGACTTTATATTATAGGGGAACAGAAATACCGTGTGACCACGCAATGACACTCCTGTGTATGTCTCGGCTGTAAAATTGTCACATAAAATTCACCAAGCAGAAGGCCACTGCATGACGATTTCATAGGTGCTTATTCAGCATAAAAAGATAACCCCACATGCTGACAGCAACAGAACAATTTCAGCACTGTCATGAAGCATAAATTTTAAACAATTGAATTTAAAATACTTTTGTGCCATTTTAGCCTGAAGTGCAGCACCACAAGGGAGTTCTCTCAAAATGAGCTCACATTAAGAGGTCTTTTAACACAATTTTTTTTTTTTTTT
>NW_006370571.1:0-919 GCF_000327345.1 Myotis davidii
TTTTTCTCTGATGATACAGGGAACCACACTCAGATATAAGCCAGACGCCCCCTTTGCCGTCAGTTCTGTCAAATTCATTCAGTACACATTCTTATCTGTTTTCCAGGACAACCAGTATATTTCAAGATGCTTCCAGATCTGTGATTAGCTAAAGAGCACAGGAAATCAGGGAAGGCTTTCCTGAGGAGGTGCTGTTTAAGGTCAGACCTGGGGATGTGTAGGAGGAAGGAAAGGGTGCTCCGGGTCGAAGCAGCAGCGTGTGCCAAGCTCCTGAGGTCAGACTGCACTTGGTTTATTGCAGGAGCAACCAGGGAGCTAGTGGGGCTGGAGAGCTGGAGAGGGCTGGGGGAGAGAGTTGGAGATGAAGTGCTATGCCAACCACACTGCAGTTTTACTGTGGCCTACGGCTATTAGCTGAGGGGTGCTCTTTCAGCTTGCGGGACACTTAAACATCCCTCACACATGGCAACTCAAGAGAGACAGTCCTATCACCTCAGACCCCTTCACAATTTATAGGGGAGGCAAAGAATGTTCCCGGATACTTCTAATTAACAATGTTAGATCTTCATAATGTAACCCAGGAACCTGGCTTTTAAAGGAGTCACACTTTTCTTTAGGGCAAACGGCTTCATGTGTGACCATGACACTTCCATATCAGTGCATCTACAGCCAGAGACCCTACAGCCAGTTTTGTCGAGGTTACATCATGTCTCCTCAGCTCTTAACCACCTGAGAACAGCATATTTATCGCTCTGGGCTCATCTCATTGGTGCCAGCTAACACTGGTCTTCTCTTTCCAATCTAGGTCTCTATTGCTTCTTGGAAAAGATGGGCCTCCCCTGTATATGCGTCTGAGACCCAGCTCTGACCATTGTGGGGGCAAGACTTTTAGCTAACAGCCTTAATCTCTCTTTTTAAA
>NW_006370572.1:0-919 GCF_000327345.1 Myotis davidii
CGCTGTTTTTGTTTGTTAAATAGGGTCACGTACTTGGCTTCCGCTGATGGTACTTGCCAGTGCTCTCCATTCCACAAGCCATCTGGGAGAATTGCAAGCACAATGCCATAGTCCTCTCTCAGACCCCACGCAACCTCACCCTAATTATTCCTAGAAAAGTCCATCCTACCTCCCCTGGGGCATTTAGAAACTACCCGCACAGCATTTTCCATACCCTTTTCTCCCTGGAGGATTTTTTGCAGTCAGTCATTTGTTGCAAAATAGCTTCTCCTCAGCCTTTCCATTTAAGGTTTCTAAATTCTGCCCCTGGGTCCATTTCAAAACCTGTAATTGGATCATTCAGGGGCTGAGCCCGCTGTCGAGTGTCTCAGTGTCCTTCTCCATATTCATCTTGGAATGAGCCCACACCAGACCTTGCTTTTCGTTGCAAAACTTGCCTATGCTTCTTATTTCGAAACCACTGCATCTGAGAAGTGGCCACTCATCTCAAAGCTGCCTTCCACTTGTGCTGCCAGTTCAAAATATAATTTGCGTCTAGAAACCAGTCTGCTTTCAAAATTGTTTTGGAAGATATCATAGAGGGTCAGTTTAAAACCCTCAGGATCATCTTCCCTGACCACTCCCTCAGCCTACCCCCAGCTCTCCTTCCTCACGCTGCCTCACTTTAGGGTTCTAAGTCGGCCCGCAGATAAGCATCCCGATGTTTGCTCTCGGCCTCACCCGAAGAAATGGTTTCCTGTTAGTGTGTCAGACTCTGCTGTAAAGTTGGCATTTGGGCATTGATAAGCAAAGGTTACTTCTAAATCGCCCTATTTCCACTTTTAGGTAAAGCCCACTGTGCTTTTGAGCTTCACTCAGCACTCAGTTCCTCCTGCTGGGCTGCCCCTGCTCTTTTTTTTTTTTTTTAATATATTTTATT
>NW_006370573.1:0-919 GCF_000327345.1 Myotis davidii
CTATCCACTGAGCCAAACTGGCTAGGGCATTTATTCCCTTTTCAAACCTGTTTCTCAGACTGAGTGCAGTGAGAAGATCATCCATGTGGTAGTTATTGGAATGATTCAAATCATTTTTCTATTTGAAAGCACATCATGGCTTCTGTTAAACAGGAACATGAATAGTTGGGAATGCTTTGGATTAATGTCTAATTTACTCTATTTGCCTTTCTTCTTATAGCTGGACAATTACTTGCAGTCTCATAATTTTTGAATCATCACCCATGAGTCTTAGGTCTTTAACATGAGCTTTCTGAATGAGCTTGTTATTAGTTGGCAAATTTAAAGAACAAGGTGCATTGGCCAAATCTCCATATACAAACCAAGTGGAAATTAAATAATCTAATGTAACAAAGGAACAAAATGAAATTATTTCTCACAGTATCCTTTGTTTGTCTATTCTTAACCACCATCTTAGAGAAGGGTAAATTAAAAGTTGAAATGATTTATTTCAGAAACTAGATAAATAGAGCACGCTGCTGCTCTTTCATTTCATTGTGTACCTTCACTTCTGGTATTTTTTTCCTCCCTCTGAAAGCGCTATTTCAACAAGACCATGTAAATGTCTATAATTGTGAGAGAAAATGTTAATATAACATTTACACAGTTCAACAGCTTCAAAGCTGTTTCATTGACTATGCTTAAAAGGAAACTTACACACAGAGGCTCCAAACCCACTAAATGCTAGTTTAGTGGGACATTCTGTGACAGAGCCTTCAAAACAGAAACAAAAGGGAAGGGAAATCAAACAGCCCTATCTTCCAGCCTAATTCAAGCCATTTAGAAGCTCTGTCCTTAAGCCAAGGATTACCAGTGATACTATCTACATCAGCTTTGCTGTTCAGGAAGAAATGTCCCTCTTATTAAAGAAAAAAAAAAA
>NW_006370574.1:0-919 GCF_000327345.1 Myotis davidii
ATCCGTCATTCAGGGGCTGCTGGTCAGCCCCAGAAGGACCCAGAAATGTTTTCAACAGGACATGGAGCATCTTTTTAGAATGAAAACTTTAAGAAAGATAGCACCCATATTTTGCAGTTTCCATGGGATGACAGGAGGCTAACATCCCTGGGCACTTTGAGTCAATTTGCAAAGCTATCTTTTGTTATAAAGGTATGGGTTTTGTTTTTTGTTGTCCCATGGATAAAGCTAATAAGCTAACACAGATGGTCCCTCTGATTACTAGGTAAAGCTAGGGAAAGTTGGTGTGAGAAAAGGTGCTGTCAAACCCTCTTGAGGACCAGTTATTATTTAACTTGGAAATCTTGGTTGAATCTACTTGGCTATAAAAGGAATGAGATTTCTTTCTGTCTCTGTAATCTCTTAGCAGATTGCCTGTGATGCATATCACATTCTGATTAAATTTGATTCAATAATAAAAGTGTACTGTGTCTCTACTACCTCTGTGGAGAGAATATGTGGGTTGGGAGAAGATTTTGTTTTTGTTTCCCTAGCACTTGCAAACCCAAGTGCTAGGGAACATGGATGTGGGAAGCATATCAGAGTGAGGAAGTGTCAATGATAAGTTAGAGTGTGAATATTCCTGTTAATGTCATGACAATTCCATTTTTTTTAAGCACTAGTCAATATAAATGGAATATGAAGTCATGGATTCAGTGTGCAGTTCTGCTTTATATATTAGTTGTGTTCTTGAAAAAAAATACTTAAGTATTGTTAAAAACAAGAAAACAGTCCCAAAGCAGAGTCACTTATGCTAAGCTCTGTTTTACAAAACAACAACTTAATTTTATAGTTACAGCTCTCTCGGAAGTGGAATTTTAAATTAGTCAATTAAGAATCACCCATCAGCACTGAAAAGGAATTTTTGGACTGGAACCTG
>NW_006370575.1:0-919 GCF_000327345.1 Myotis davidii
TGAATTTTGTGCACCAGGCCTCTAGTTAAAATAATAAAAGTTATAAGAAATTAATTTCTTATTTGATAAATTTAGAAAGTCATGTCTGCATACCTCACATATGTTTATTATGAATGAGGAAGATTCAGTCAGCAGGCACTAGCAATTTCTGTCTCCAGAATGAGGGAAAGGAGGATGCAAAGAGGATTGGAACATATTTACTGTCAATTAAATAATGATGTTGTTTTCCAAACAACTCTTGAAACTCTAGAATGATAGAAAGAGGAAATACAAAATTTTGAGCTAAATGAATACAGTAAAGAATTCCTAGGCTCTTCTCAGATTCAGCACATGAAGTTCTGGGAAACTAGGAGGCTAAAGACAGAAGAAAGTATTATTTAAGGTCTTCAGATGTAAATGAATAAATTTTCAGGAGAACTCACAATTTCTGCATGATTGTTAAATTATATAGTATTTACCATTACTTGACCTTCATAATACAAAAATATGGAAAGTCAACTTTGTCAGATATTTGTCTGATCACTTTGTCAAATATCTCTCCAGTACTGGAAAATCAAAACAAGATATGAAATGGATTACCTAACAGAGGAGAAAGGCTTTCTAAGACATGAGCAGATGGTGAAATTACATATAAACAGTGAGCCTATTATAATAAGCCTATTATTGTTATTTATTCTGGTTACAACACTCACTACCAATATCTGAAGAGGGGATTCAGGGTTGTATCTGTAGGCAAGTATGCTTGTTTCTGAAGCCATTTCATGTTTTGCTTTCTATGAATCTGAATTGTCAAAAGAGAATTAGTGGCTTCTATAAGGCTTCTCTTACAAATATCACATCAGATTCATAATAAATTTTCTTCCCAAATAGATATGTATTCTTGAAGAACATGATCTAAAGATTTGTGTCCCTCAGAACA
>NW_006370576.1:0-919 GCF_000327345.1 Myotis davidii
TGGACTTTGGTTAATATTAATGTATCAATATTGGTTCATTAATTTGAATAAATGTACCATGCTAATGTGAAATGTTAAAAATATGGGAAACTGTGGTGGGGGCATGGGGAGCAGGTATATAAAAGCTATCTGTACCACCTGATTAGTTTTTCTATAAATCTAAAAAAGTTTTTTAATTTAAAACAATCCAATGGAGGGTGGGAGGGAATGGGCAAAAAAATCCGAGCATACATTTTACCAAACAGCCAATAAACACATGAAAAGATACTTAGCACCATTAGTCATCAAGGAAATGCTAATTAATAACCACAGTAAGGTATATCATACCCACTAAGATGGTTACAATAAAAAGTCAGATAAAAATAGTGTTGGTGAGAATATACAGAAATCAGAACCTTCATATACTGCTAATGGGAATATAAAATGGTGTCGCCACTTTGGAAACAGTCCAGCAGTTCTTAAAAATGTTAAATACAGAGTTACCATTTGACTCAGCAATTCCTCTTGTGTATACCCAGGAGAACTGAAAACATGACTACACAAAATCTTGTACATAAATATTCTTAGTAACATTCATAGCCAATATGTAGACACAACCCAAATGTCTATGAGCAGAAAAAGGGATAAACAAAATGTGGTACAGATGCATACAACAGAATACTATTCGGCCATAAAAATGAATGAAGTACTGATACATTTTATGAGAAAGATTAACCTTAAAAACATTAATCTAAGTCCAGAAGCTAGTCACTAAAAAAAGGCCAAAAACACGTCCAGGCAAGATGGAAGCATACGTAAATGCAGCACTCACCTCCTCCTATAACCACATAAAAAGTAAAATTAACTACAGAACAACTATGATTCAGAAATGCCTGAAATCTGGCTAAATGGAAGTTCTACAACTAGGGAATTAAAGAAG
>NW_006370577.1:0-919 GCF_000327345.1 Myotis davidii
AGAGAGAGAGAGAGAGAGAGAGGAGTTTTTGGTGGCGAATGAGTTTAGTTTAGGACATATTACATTTGAGCCATATACTAACCACCTCAGTGGGGCTATCAGATAGACAGTTGAATTATATAAGCCTGGAGTTCATGTTAGAGATCTGTGATAAAGACCTATAGTTCATGGAGAACTTCAGTTCTCTGTAATAACACCTATGATATTTTATCTTATCTTAAATAAACTATAAGCTCCTTAATGCCAGCAACTATGTGTGATTCAACTTTGTATCCGTAGAACATAGAGCAGTGCTTAATAAATGCTTATTGAAAAAAATGAATTTGTTCATGACCCTCATTTACCCTCCTCTTGTCCTTCTCCCTCTTCCTCTCTAATTCTCATCTCCTGGAAGAGAGGAGACTTGCTGGTCCATCTAGTTACTTTAGGACCCAGTAGGTCCTCCATATATACTTTGTTACATTGAATTAATATACCATACTTTATTCGGTCAATTTATATCTGTATTTAGGACATACTTTTCAGATTAAAAGCATAATTATAATTTTGAGATGGGCTTGCCTACAAACCACATTTCCCTCTATCTCCAGGTACCCTTTAAATATCAGGCAAAATAAAATGTAAGTGGGAAAAAATTGAAAAATTTATTCCATAGCCAAATATAATCAACTTTTGTATGCTCAAATGTTATCAGTAGCATTAATATGGTCTTCCATTTTATAGTGTCTTGTAGTTTCCAAAGACCTCTTGTACACATTTTCTCCTATAATTCTTATAACCACTCTATGACTGAGGGCCAGTGGGGACATGACTTACCAAATACTGCACAGTTATTAAATGGCAGAGTTTGGACTCAAACTTGTTTTTTTGTGTGACTCTTCTCTCTATATCGTTTTATCTTACTGGTCTCTACATTTTT
>NW_006370578.1:0-919 GCF_000327345.1 Myotis davidii
AATGTAAAAAGTAGTGACTAGGCTGTGCAATGTAAACAGTAAGATGCCCATTCATTAGTTTTCATGATCCTCTGAAGGTAGATACTTAGTTCACTCAAGCATACCAGTGGTTGTCCTGGACTTAGTAATAATAGCATGAAACAAGTGCCACCACACCCACTAACTACTCATTCCAGAACACCCAGAAATGCTCTATGGGGGCCTGGGGACACGTTCCTAGGAATGTCCTAGGGGTGTTGAAACATTTTCCCCTTTGTGTTCCCACTGTACTGCATCTATATTTTTCTTCCATTGTGCACTGGGTAGATCCATGTTTAAGGATTTAAGTGTTTTGTGCTGTTGCTTTTGTTTTATCCTCTGACATTCTTTGAGCTTTGAGGGGGCAGTTAGTCATCCCTATATGCTGATATGTAGACAAAGCTGATATCTGGAGTGCCTGGCACATGGTCTTAAACCTCTATTCCTTGATTTCCCGGTCAGCAAAGCCTTTCAACAAAGCCTCTCTTCTAAATTCTCCAATCCTTCTTTTCACTTGTCTTATCTCCTCTTCTTTCTTTTCTCAGTCCTTTGGTGGTTCCTACTTTCATCTTTCTTCTCTTAATATTTTTCATGCTCACCTGGGTGCTCTCACCCGATCCCATGGCTTCAGCCATTCCCATAAGTGTCTCCACAGTCTATCTGTGTCTCATCCTTCAACCCAACCACTAGCCAGGCATCTTTACTCAAATGGTTAATGTGTATCTTACTGTAAGTTTACTTCTAACACAGAGCACATCCCACTTTGTCATCTAGAAGTAATCTTCCAAATCTCATTTGGGTAAATACCCCAAGCTGGAAAACGTGGACTTCTTCATCTTCCTTTCCTGACACTTCTAAGCAGTTTTTAATTATTTTTTAGTATATTTTTATTGATTTCAGA
>NW_006370579.1:0-919 GCF_000327345.1 Myotis davidii
CTGCCACACAACGGCACTTCAGACAATGTGGAAACCCAGAAAATCATGTGATGCTGAGGGAAGGGGAGCAGCCTGAGGTGCCTTATCGGGTGTGAGGGAAGCAGAATTGATGGGTGGAAATTTAGTTTTGAGGTTTTTCAAGTCCTTAAGAAGAGTAAGAGTTTGGGTAGCCATTGGTACCCACCCCTCACCCCCTAAGGATGTGAGGGAGAGCTCACTATCAGGGAAGGGGGAAAGATAGGCTCTAGGAGACACCACGTGCCTCTCCTCTCCTGAGATCCCGCTGGGTGCAAGGGAAGAACCCTCAGCCTAACCAGCCTTGTGGAACGGCAGGGAAGGGAGAAACGTGTGCTCTCCGTTCAATCCCGCGACGGTAACGTCACAGAGCAGATACCGGTATTTACTGAAGTGATGGACACACCTACCTGCAGATCTAGTCATTTCCACAGAGACACTGCCGAACACTCTGAGCATGCATCCATGCCTACACTAACTTTAGGTGTTAAGTGTGTTACGCCCCATATCTCTGTCCAAAAAAATAATAATTTTTTTAAAAAAATCTCTAAGCATATACACATCAGAAATCACCGATGTTAGAACAGCTCAGTGCCAGGCACTTTGGTGCTGAAAATATTTGCTGAGTGAATGAATAAATGAATTAAACACAGTCTTTTCATCCTTTAAGGAAATAAGATGAGATATTTATGTTGGGGTTTTTTAGGAATAACTGTTCCATCAAACCTGTGAGTAGAACATGTATGTTACGGTGTCTCTCCAGAATCACCAGTTCTTTTTCTTTTCTTAAAATATATTTGTATCGATTCAGTGAGGAAGGGAGAGATAGAAACTCCAACGATGAGAGAGAATCTATAAATTAGGCAATTTTATTGATAGATTTGTTCTTACCATAGATCTTAGC
>NW_006370580.1:0-919 GCF_000327345.1 Myotis davidii
TGTGTGTATATATATGTGTGTGTATATATATAAAAGTGCTTAATTTTACAGTGGAAACATAAACTAAGCTTGAAAATTCTTCTTCAATAACTATTAAAGATTAACTAAATAAATGCTTTGTTATTTTCCAAGTGTGCAATAATGTAAGCCTGCCCTTTAAACTGTCCTTCAACATGACTAGACTGAAAAAGTTTTTATGTGGCTTTCAGAATTCAAATAGAAGTTTCCTTTGATTTCCAAGGCTTTTCTTTATGTAGCCGTAGCCAGGGGTCTATAGTAGAGGGTCCCAGGAGCTTACACAAGGGTGTAATCTTAGGCTCATTATTTAAACAGAGGGAGTCTCACTTTAAGTGTTGAAAACAATCTTCCGAGTGCCTCAGTAAAGGTTAACTATGGTAATCATGAACCCCAAACTATGCACTTATGGGGGCCACTGTCCAATAAACCATGAGTAGACAGAAGACAGTTTTGGCAATGACTTTCACTGAGAAGAATCAAGTTGAATTTAAGAGTTCCTAAAGTGAATGTTACAGGACTGGTCATTAAAGCAACTCAATCATATGTAAATACCTGCAATACCATTTTTATTTATTGTACAATTCATCTCAATTCTTAGCAGACTTATTATTTGCAATACTGATCAAGAATCCTCTTAAAAATACAATAATCAGATGAAATGAAATCGCTAAGAATAGAACATCTGCTGCCTTCAAACAATGAAAATGGAGTTGCTCAATATGGGAAAATCTAAAATTTTACTGTCAGACATAAAATATAGATGAGAATCAATGTTTGTTTTCTCATTCAGAATTTCTACTTATTTATAGGTAGCTCCTATTTTTGCTATTGAAGATGCAATATGTAGGGTGTCCCCCAAAATGTACATACACACTTTGAGTAATGATAAAGGCAGTGTTTA
>NW_006370581.1:0-919 GCF_000327345.1 Myotis davidii
CTGGTTTTTATTTTCTCAAATCTTTAATTAGTCCAAGTAAAATTTGTGAGACTAAAATATCAAACTTTAGGACTTGAAGCTGTTGGTTTAATTCTGACCCTTAAGTAGTTAGCTACTCTTGGGAAACACTCTGAACCTCAGCAACCTCAACTGTAAAGTGGGATAGTGAGTTGTGAGGATTAAATGATGTGTAAAGCGCTAGCACAGTTCCCTTTGACCTATAATTATTAGATAACAATTTGTCACCACCATTTCCTTCTATGTGTAAATTCATGGTTAAATATGGTATGAAAATACAGTGCTCTTTAATTTTTTTAACGTGGGCTTTTTTATGTGTTGTTCTTTTTTAACCAAACAAATTCAATTGTAGAAATGGGATTAAGGTAATTCTTGTTTATTAAGAACCAGACTATGTATATTTCTTAGCGTGGGAAATCTTGGTATATGTTGAACCTAACTTTTAAGGTATTTTTGAATGGTCTGGAAAAGGGATTGTAGTGAAGGTAACCAACTACAAGAAAGTAAAAGACTGACAAGACAGAATAGTGGTATTTAAGCTTTGATAATGAAACGGTAAGAAAAATACAGCTAACGCTTACTGGCCAGGCACTGGTCTAAGCACTTAACATCAAATATTTAGTCTTCAGGACAATACTATGAAGTTACTCTTACTATCCTCACTTTTACAAATGAGAGAACCATGCATACAGAGATTAAATTAGTCAAGGTAACAAAGTTAGTAAACAGCATAACTAGGATTTGAAATCAGTCTGAGTCTGAATCCACACACTTAACCCTCTCCACCCCTCCACTATAGTACCTGCAACAAATTGTACTTGAGAAAATATTTTGGACCTGGCCTATGTGGCTCAGAGGTTGAGGGACGACCAGGAGGTTGTGGTTTGATTCCTGGTCAGGG
>NW_006370582.1:0-919 GCF_000327345.1 Myotis davidii
CACAAATTTCATGCACCAGGCCTCTAGTTCATTTATGAGAACTGACAGCTTCTTTTATCACCTTCCAAGCCAGACATAAAATTTTAGAGATCACTGCCAATATTTTTATTTCACTCAATATTCCCTTCCCTCAATACCAGCTTCACTTACTGTTGTCTCATACAGCTAACCTGGAAGGTTGGGGGTTGGTTGGAGTCTGGCTCACTCTTTATATGAAAACAGGCAGTGTGGTATAGCAGTTACAAATCCCAGCTGCCAGCAGTGACCATTAGTTTTATTTTCTGCATCTCAGTTTCCTGAAAAAATACACTGCTGGATTTTTTATGAGAATTATCAACATGTGAAAGAGCCTGAAAAGAGGCTGTTACTTTAGAAATCTATCTGTGTTAAACTCTAGAGGCAAAACTAAAGTCCAAGTAGATTGTCTGCATTTAGCGCAGTTTGACCCTTAATAAACATTTCCTGACAAAACTTTTTAAAAGATCATTTCTGATGAATTTGAGCATGTGGAAGGACCTTAAAATGCATTTTGGATTTTGTTTATAAGCAAGAGATTATGAACAAGGTGACGATGTCAATACATTTGGGGGGAAAAGCAAAAGTGTAGTATACTCCATTAGATCTGAGAAGAGCCCTCCACATCACTGCTGGCTCTATACATTGCTGCTACGTAGAGTTAATAGGTCATATTTATCTTATTTAATGACTAAAACACTAATTTTCTGTACTAAGTTTGGTCAAATGCTTTTCAACAGTGTAGGAAATACTTAAAGCTGGTCACCAGCTTCCACAGAGATTCTTGAAAACATTTTGTCCTAAGGGGTTTCTGTTGAGATAATCCCACCTCTAGATTTCTACCTGGTAAACATGCCTCCCACTGGGCGACGAGATTAAAGTGATGGACTGTCGATCAACTAGG
>NW_006370583.1:0-919 GCF_000327345.1 Myotis davidii
TCCTTTATATTTAATAAATTTGGTTACCACTAATCAGTCTGTATCTCTTGCAAGAATACCTTATCCTAACGCCCAAGTACCCAGCGAATATTTTTTATGGGGTTGCACTAGAAGTAACCCTAATGCAGTGTATTACATTTCTGTATACCCTATTTCATTTCCTGTAGTGGGCAGCATAGAGCAGGTGGGTCCTGGGAAGGAAATGTTAATTTCCCACAGTTTTACAATAGATATTCTCTAATTTGGTGACATAAATAAGATGTACTTCGTAATTTTCAAACATTAATGGAAAAAATAGTCCTGTAAAAATCACTAACAGCGAAAATTATTTAGACTCAATTTGTATAGCTTACTGTTCTGGTGAGAAATGTTGACAAAGTCTTTTGATGTAAGAAATGCAAACCATTTTTAATAGTAACTCCATAATTAGAAGTTTCTGTTATTTTAGATGAATCTCTGATCCTTATTAGTTTTAATATTATCTAACCAAGAAATTACAATGTTTAAAATTTCCTCATTCATGTAAACTTTAAGGAAACTATGCCAAATTACAAATCAAGAATGTCAAGTATGTGATTACAACAGCTGAAAAGTTAATTGAGGAACTGGTGTGTCAGTTCACTGGGGAAATACTTGGATTTTAGGTTACTATAAAGCTTAAAGGAATTTGTTGAACAAGGCTATTGAACTTAAATTTGTGTTTCTTTAAAGATGATCTCAAGAAGAAAGATGAGAACACTTTCACCCCTTGCTGCTCTTACTGTCTTTACTGCCATACTCTTTTAATGTAGGCTAACTTTCTGAATGATTTTGATTTGCCCCTAAAGCATCTGATAAGTTTTTTGGTTTGTGTGGTTTTTTATAGATATTAGAGGTTATGTTTTGTACATAAATCCAGTGCAATTTTTTTAAAAAAAAA
>NW_006370584.1:0-919 GCF_000327345.1 Myotis davidii
AATAGACCAAACTCAGAGAAAGTACAGCATCTATTCTACCTATATATTTACATGCACAATGCCCAAGTGCTAATCGCAAAGTAGGTGGACTCTCTATGAAGAAAGGTACAATATTCTAAAGTAACAGCTTAATGGACTAAAACTTGTTCACCTCTCACTAATCAACAAGTGAATTGCCAAGTTAAATTTAGTTGAAGTTAGATGTTGGGAAAACACCATCAAAATCCTCTACTAAACATATGAATATTATTTAGTCTACAAGAAAACTTTCATATATTTGTTTGCAGATTTTAGTATATATACAGGAACTGCATAGCTTTAGACATAACGTATGTAAACACAATTACATTCTCTCTGTTAGTTTGTACTATATCACATAGAAAACACGAATTTCATTGAATTTGGAGCCTTTGTATGATGTTGTTCAACGTAAACCATATATTGAATGAATTATTCAAAATTCAGTTTTTGAATGTATGGGGAGAAACACACATTCTTTCATCATGGATTATGATAGTCCATCTTCAGTGCCTCTGCCTGTAAGGCACCACATAGAGGTTCTTAGCAGGCTTCTGGAACAGAGTCCTACAAAATTTTAGTTCAAAAATCCACATTTTCCATTTAACAGATATGTCGCCTCCACAATTTATTTGCTTTCTTTTTGCCTCTAGTTGCTTAGTCTTAAGATAACACTAACACCTGTACTCAGTTTATAGGCTTATCATGAGAGTTAAATAAAATAACACATCTATAGTAGACGTAGCTATGTACTGTTGTTTTGATTTGAATTAAGGGATGGGTATCCAATGATGAATGAATATTGAAAAAAAATCGGCCCATATCTACTATAGGTCCTGAAGTAAGGACAGATAGTCATAACATATTTGCACATAAAAACACAACATTTTATTGTAAAAAA
>NW_006370585.1:0-919 GCF_000327345.1 Myotis davidii
ATTTAAATGTTCAAAAGTCACATCGCAATGGAGTTGGTGAGTCAGCCTTGTTCAACCTAGAGTTGATTTTCTGCTACCCTTGTCTCTGAACCTGCCCATTTCTCTATGCTTAAAGTCAATTTAACAGTATAACCTTCTGACTTAATCAGATAAATTATGCCTAATTATTTAGTGCTAAAGCTATGTTTGAGTTTCACGAGACACACTTGCAGAAATGTTTTACTAGATCTTTATCACATCGTTCCAAACAAAAAGGGACTTAAAACTGCTCATGGCTGTTCCAAGATCCAATTCCCATTTTATCTGATGACTTACAAACAGGAAGTTGACCAGTGATTCTATTTAATCAGATCTCTCAATATTGTTGTGAATGATCATTCTGGTAGCCAGATAGTATAAGTCTGTCATGGCTCCTTCTCATATTTACTTGTTATTCTGGAGGGAGCTTGCGGTGGCACTAGGGTTTTCTTAAGTATAAACCATTCCAAAATCACACTGTTATTATAGGTTGCTTTGTCCTCGGGCCCTCTAATATTCCTTTTGGGCTATTGGTCTGCCAACGTGCAGTTAGGGGATTAAAGTAAATCATTTAATCCATGCTGCATGTCACTCGGTAGTATACTTTTGGAAATTGTTTCCACAGAAGCACCAGTGGAAGCAGCCAGTGTGAGATATTGACACTATAGGAAAAACTGACAGCTTACTCCTTCTATTGATTCTATTCTTCTCTACAAATATAGACTCCGTTCCCCACCACAGCCTTGTAAGTGGTGACTGCTGAGATTTCTAAATTGCTCTGTAAATTATTTATTGCTTGGACACCTTGTAAAGACCTCTTTTTTTTCTTGTCTGACGTGCTTGTGATTGCTCAGGTCTCATATATATTGAAAAGTCTCAATGTGTTTGCTGACCACAGCCT
>NW_006370586.1:0-919 GCF_000327345.1 Myotis davidii
TTTTTTTTTACAGGGCCCCAATTTAAGACAACAAACACCATAACCCCTGTGAACTAATAATAACATTCTTTTCTATTGATAACTCATGGCTTAAACCTCTTTTAAAAAATTCATGGTGCTGACCTTACTCAAGAGAAACTCCATCCACATGTTTATTCATAATGCCCTGACCTTTAACCTTTCATCATTCCTTTCTTCAGTTTCAGAAAGGCAGTTTATTATTCATAGTCTCTTTCAAGCTATAACTGGTGGGTGGCAATACGTTTCTGAACTTAACATGACAAGACAGGTTTTCTCATCTCTTGCCCTCCATGTATATCCTCTACTTTTCATGCTAACGAAGCTGGATGTGTCCTAAAATTCCTACATTATTAACAAAGTCCCAGGGACACTATTAATCAATGTCATTTTTATTCTTCTTCCTAATAGACAGTCTATGAATTCATATTTAGTATTTTTACCCCAAATGTGTCAAGATTGAGTATTCCCTATTACAGTATCTCCTAGAATTCATCCAAGCTAGCTGATTCATTATGTTGGCTCATATTTTATACAGTACTGACCACATTTATAATTCAATTTCAAAATTATTTTACTAGTAATCTTTCATCCTCCTGAGCCTGTATATATTTGTTCATCCTTGTCCTCTGACTTTTAGCCTGGTGGCTGAAATAAAGAAACACTCAGAACATTTTGAAAGTAGAAAAACTGGAAGATGATTCTTATTTGCCTTTGCATGCTTAACCAGGTTTTCAAAAAAAAATTATCAAAGTAGATATGAATAACCCTTTTCATTGTTATTATGTATTTTCTAGGCCCGTTAACCAGTATTTTTCAAACATAAACATGGAGACTATATGTATAAGGTTTAGTCCTGAAAAACCAACTTAATTTTATGCCACAGGAAGGTAACAGAGCT
>NW_006370587.1:0-919 GCF_000327345.1 Myotis davidii
ATGTAATACTTTCAATAATAAAGAGTTTAAAAAATTAGTATAGGGTTACATAACATTTTGAGTTAGTTCCTCCATCTTTAAAGTCAACACTGAAAATAATATTTGGAGAGTAAAAAGAAATTAAACCATATCCATAAGAAATTTTCAATCTGCTAACAATTTCATAGCAGAGTTCTAATAAAATGTCCTAAATGGCAAAGAATTACCCACATTTAATTTCTCCTCTGTATATTTTAATACAGAGGGCCTTGGGGCCCTACTGTTTTCACTGTCAACTTCTTGTCAACTAATGATCCAGGGGCTTCATCATTTAGGGCTTTAAGAGCTTAATATTTAACAGACATTCTTCCTCATTTCACCATGACTTCACTTTGCTTGCTGACCCAAATATGAAAGAATCAAACAACACATAATAAACTATATTTTCATAGTCATTTGTTTACTGTCTTGGACCTCAGTTTTATCCCTTATCATGGTTGACCATCAGAAAGCATTGGCATGGCTGAAGTTCAACAAGTTTGTTCAGCTGCACGTCACATGTTCTTCCCCTCAAACTTCCTGTGCCCCAATATTCCACAGCCAGGATTTACCTGGCAGGGAAGTGGGTCTCATCTCTTCTGCATAACATATAAAGTTTTGCAGAATCATAAGGTGGTGGCATTCTTCTGTTCTCTGCTCTATTTCTGTGCCTTCGACAGCTGGTTCCCAGTGAGCCTTGGAATCAACTGCAGATGTTTATCTCACCAGCAGTCCCTTAGGGCTCAGTTTGAAAACTGACATGTCCCCTTGGCAGCCAAGGATAGATGTTTCTCACACATTCTCTTTTTTACTGCATTTCTTCCTGTTCAGTCATGTGTTTTTTAGAATTATGGTTAGGTTTATGTTGGCTATCTATCATCTATCTATCTATCTATCTATC
>NW_006370588.1:0-920 GCF_000327345.1 Myotis davidii
TGACATTTGGACTTAGTGAACATCGTTGAAAATCACCTCCCTCACGTTGTATTTACGGTCTAGTGAAGAACAGGGCGATAGCTGGGATGAAGGGCTCTCCTCGGTTTGGAGGGGAGAAGGTGGGAGAGATGGGAGAGCAGCTACATCCTGCTTTTGAGAGAGGAGCATCCGGGCTCACCCGCTGGAGCTGCCAGGCAGCATAGTTTCTGAGCAGAACTGCCCTAGTTTTGCCATTGGCAACTCCACCCTTGCCGCTCCCAGAAACACCCTCCAGTTTCTCCTCTTTTCAAACTATGCCATTTTCTTCCCCTACCGGTTTGCACATGCCACTACTGTTTGTCAACAATTCAATACATTTTCTCGTATAGTTTGGGGAAATCTACTTTATAGTCTTGCTACCTTCATGCTAAATCTTAGGTAGCATTTCTGTCTTGTATGCGTGGGTACAAGAACTAGGTTAACTGCATATATGGATAGAGCGCTTCGTAGTCTTACAATAATGCACTCTTATGGTTTAAGCTAATAGTTCTCAGTGTGTAATTTCTAGACAGCAGCATCAACATCACCTGGGAACTGGTTAAAATGGCAAGATTTTAGACCCAAACTCAGACTTACTGAATCAGAAACTCCGGGGATAGAGCCCAGCAATCTGTCTTTTAGCTAACCCTTCAGGTGATTTCTTATGCATGCTAAATGTTGGCAATCTGTTTAAGCCACGAGATACCCTATGTCCCTTTATTAAGCCAGTAAATATTCTTAAGCAACGTCTGTGTACTATGATCCATTAAAAAATATAATATCTTCTGTCCTGTGAGGGGCATATGGTACATGGGGAGAACAGATTCACACAAAAAGCTAAAACAGGCACTGATTATAATTCCCCCAACTTCTGGGTGCTCCCAGGTTAGTTTCTGTAGGTA
>NW_006370589.1:0-919 GCF_000327345.1 Myotis davidii
TGAGTCATGCCAGCTGGGCTACTCTGGATCTTTTAAATATGCTCTGTCACCTCCTGTTCATGATACTCCACATTCCTCAGCACAAATAGTAGAGCTTTCCTACTAGAAATCATGATAATGCTGTGTCATATCACTCTTTTCATTCACATTGCACTGCCTTTTGAATTTTAGTCAGCACAGGTAATCCCAATAAATGCATTGGAAATGTGCTGTCATTGTGACAGCCCCATCAAATAACCCTGTCAACCATATCAAATTAAAATTTTCCACTCTCATATTTAAATGCCTACCACTTCACAGTCATTGGGGGAAAATCTAGCAATGTCATGTAGCACCAAACAAAGGCAATAGCTAAGTTTATCAAATTACTCAGATAATCACTCATTTCTAGAGTATTTCATTACTCATAAAATGATATGCCTGGCACACAGCAAGTACTTTATAAATGACAGACATTATTTCCATTTGAAAGGCAAATTGTGTTTTTTATTCTTTATTCATCTTTTCTCCTTCAGGTTTCTCTGCGCATTTTTCCGTGATTTCATATACCCAATAATTAAAATATGCTCTTGAGAGCTATGACTTATGTTGGCTGTAGTTAAGGACAGCTCTTAAATGTGCCCTTCATCTAAACTTCTGTATAATCTACACTCAGTAGGATCCAGAGAAGAATAACATAGAAAACCGAGACTTGTCAGCAGTTTGGGGTTGTGATTCTTTCAACTGCTTGATACTTGCAGAATCAGAGTTAGTGAAGAGTTGAAGAAAGGAAATACTTTGACACAAAGCACATCATGAATATTAGGAGTCATTTAACCATTTGTATAAGCATCTGTAGACACAAGCAGTGGACCTTTTTAAATTATATTCAAAATATTGTGGCATCTGGGGATGGTTTCTGTTTTGGACGTGTGGCAGT
>NW_006370590.1:0-920 GCF_000327345.1 Myotis davidii
GATAAGGGGAGTTCAGAGAAAGCCTCTCCCTGCAGTTGCTGTTTTTCAAGTGTCTGCAGCTCAAAATCATCAATATACCAAAGCGACACATTTGGGGTGGCTTGTCCTGAACTCCCACTGTCACATTTTGGGGTGGCATGTTCTGCTCCCCTTCGAAATCTAATTCAATTATTCGATTTCACATTTTATATTGGAGTCACCAGGTTGACACATTATTGTAAAAAGGGCAAATTCTCTTAAACATGGCAATCACACATTTGTTTGTACACATTTAAAATAGCTAATGTGTACAAAAACCTTAAAATATGGGTTTGATACTTCTTAAATTTCTCTGAATTTAATTCTAAGTCCTTCCTGGGTGGAAAGATGTTTGTCTAACAATGGAACTATTGATATCCCATGCAATTACCTGGGCTGCATTCCCATATAAGTCAGCACTTGCCTTTCAGCTTGCTAAGATGTCATTAGAACCAGAGATAATAGGCAGGATCCTTGTTCCCACCCTGAAGGAATCCACTTAACCCCATGTCTAGTTGCTGGGTAGGACTCATAACTCCAGGGAAGACCAGATGCCCAGGTTTGTGATTGTGAGGATTCCATGGAAATGGCTAGTAGAACAGTGTTTCTAGGAGCAAAATAGATGGGAAATGTCTAATATCAAAAGATGCCAAGAGAGAAGGAAGGCGAGAGAAGCAAAGAGACAGATATCAAAAATGAATGTGCCACCCAATCTGAAAGTCACAATCCACTACCCAGTTTTCAGAACTGGGCCACTTCTCATACCCAGAGTCCACTGAAGAGAGGCTATGTCCTGATGAGGAAGGGCCTTACAACACCAAGGGCAGTGTGTATAGTAGTGATGCCCCAGGCCTCATCCAAAAGGACATATTGCATTTACTTGGGTAACAATGCACTGGGAA
>NW_006370591.1:0-920 GCF_000327345.1 Myotis davidii
GGCTCATGAGCCACAGTTTGCCGACCACTGGGATATACAATTTTATGAAGAACGTTAAAATGAAAAGATTCTAGGAAAGTGCCAGGTAGATCTAGAATGCAAACTAGTGCTATGTTCCTGTGTTCAGGAACCAATATGCATGATGTTTAAAAACTAATTATTAGGTGACATGAAGTAAGTAGTCATTCTGAATGGTGACATTTCTTTTATTTTTCAATCGAAGAGTGCATGCTGCTCCTTTTTCTTTTACCAAGCTCTATTTTCTTCCCCTTGGCAGAATTTGCGGAGAATGTCTCCGACAGAGCTCGCAAATACGGAAGATTTATATGAATTTCATCCTCCAGTTTGGATAACTGACACCACACTTCGAAAATCTCCATTTGTTCCACAAATGGGCGATGAGGTGAGAGTAATAAAATTTAAAAATACGGATATGGAACATAAAACATTAATGTTACTCTTAAGTTTTTATTTGTTACTTTTCAATGTATCCTTTTTGTAGGTTATATATTTTCGACAGGGTCATGAAGCTTATATTGAGGCTGTCAGAAGGAATGACATTTATGAACTGAACCCGAACAAGGAGCCATGGAGAAAAATGGATCTTAGGGTAAGATAATAGTGTTAACATTTAGCACATATGTAATTATATTACTTAAACCCATTAAAAAACCTGGAGGCATATTTCATTATTTTCTTTCCATTTATTTCCTACTTGAAAAGATTTCTGCTATTACATCTAAGCCTTAAGATCTAGTAGGAAGACTTACGTTTATCAGTGGGCAGTCTTCATATATTATTGATTGACATGTAAAATTATAAGAAAGGCAGTTTTACAATATATATCAGTAATCCTAAAATGTGCATACCCAGGACAGATTTTAAAAAGCAGTGCAAATTTCTTTTTTAATATATTTTTT
>NW_006370592.1:0-920 GCF_000327345.1 Myotis davidii
GAGCCAGCAACCCAAACATGTGCCCTGATCAGAATCGAACTAGGACCTCCTGGTGCAAGGGTCCGTGCTCAACCACATAGCAACACCGGGCGGGCTGATGATTTCTTTTCTAATATCTGTAAACCTGTGATTACTTCTAAACAGACCTCAAGTTTCTTGATATTTGCTGCCAACACTGATCTCATTCCTTCTTACTTTCATTGTGCTTATCTGTTCCATAAAATGTAGCGGTTGATTATATTTAATGATATACTTTATCATGCAATCTTTTACATGGCAATCTGTTTCCTTATTTCAGGAGCACACATTCTAATCATATTGACTGTCTCAAAGGGTTCATTCTTCTCTTGACAATGAAATATCTAAGCATCTTGAGGAAAGTATCCTTGCACTTTATTTCTTTGATTCCTCCTCTCCATGTCTTATAATATTGTCACGGCTCTTTGCAGTGTTGATAAACTTATCAAATGTAATTGCAAACTTAGTTAGAACCCATGAAGTATGCTTGATTCAGAACCATAGAAAGAGAACCTAGTTACTGTGGGGATCAGGAAACCTGAATGCAGCCCCAGTTTCAGTGTTACCTGACTGCGTGCCCTTGAGCAGGTCAGTCTGTGTTTCAGTTTACTCATCTCCAAAATGAGGAGAAGGGACCATGTGATATCTAAGAGTCCATCTAACTTTTAATTCTGTAGTTTTTCTCCCTGTAAATTCTATCATGGAAGTGATGAACACTTTGCTTAGCATTTTCACAACATGCTCCACTCTTCCTCAAGCTCTTTATTCATCTTTTAATGGGGTGATTCAACACATCTTTTTAAGCACTAATTATGAACCAAGCAGAACGAATCAAAAAGTACAAGATCCGAATCCACTTATTATTTAAATGTGGACAAATATTTTCACCTTCTTGAATCATC
>NW_006370593.1:0-920 GCF_000327345.1 Myotis davidii
AAAAAAAAAAAAAGAAGAAAGAAAAGAAACACATTAAAACTGCTGTGCTGGTCGTCCCACTTTCTTATCCGGGGGAAATGAGAGCTGTGGCTGACTTAGGCAGCAGAAGAACAGGACAGACCTGCTGAGGCTTCAAATAAACACTGTGTCCACTCAGGACCCTGACACTGCACATCTCAGCTCTTAGCCGGGCAGTGACCCTGCTCTGACCCTGCAGCCCGGGAAGCCTGCCTCATTTCCCGCCTGCTCTGGGCACTTTGCACATGTCCCTTCTACTCCCTGATGGGGACTGGAAGGTCGGAGCAGGCCGTCGGTGCTGTCTTGCTGAACAAAGGGGCCTCTTCTCCTGCCCTAGCTCCAGGTGATGGTGGCAGCAAGTGGGTGGGCTGGTCTCTACTCACCGAGCACCTGCAGGGGGATTGGGAGACTTTGATCTCTTGCCCTCCCTGCGCACCCTGATCTCCCCGCTGGGTGGGTAGTCGGGCTCCGCTTGGTCCCACCCTGTGCAGGCTGCACGGCTATGCCTGTCATGGTTCAGGAGAGGGAACATCCCGGTCTCATCGTCCTCCTGTCGGTTAGACTATAACTCAAAACCTCCTGGGCCCGCCTCCACCCTGCTGCTTTAGTTCCCACAGTCATCCCCGCACCACCATCCCCACCCCAGTCTGAGCCCTGATCCTCCTCCAAGGAGAAAAACTACACACAGCGCGTGTGACTGATAGCAGGCAAGTTACCTGTTCATTTTATTCCTTGATCGTTCACACTCTGGGGAAGCAGTTTCCCTAATAAGTGGGGTTTTCCATGGAATTCTAGACTTGCCTGATAATTCTAATAGTTATTTTTAGAATTAATAATTAACTGTAACTAATACAGGGAATGTTTTTTGGAATTTTATGTGATATTTTACTTTATCAGTGGGT
>NW_006370594.1:0-920 GCF_000327345.1 Myotis davidii
GGGGGGAAAAAGGTAGGTGACCTATTTAAGAATCAGTTAATAATATGTGCTTGCTTGGCAGAGTCCTCTCTCTTCAGTTAATCACTACCATTGTTAGGACACTGCTTATCTGACTGGTTTTACAATGGCTGCACAGTCCTGGTTTACATACTGTAGACTGGGCTTAGATCTCTAGCTTAAGTTTTTGGGCCAAGGCCAAAACTAGAGGTCACTGGAGCACCCACTTAATTTGAAATTAAAGGATAGAAACTCAAGAGTCTGTCCTTGCTTATCTCATGCTCTGAAAACTCACAGGCCTTTGTATTGGCCCTTTGTAACTCAACACTGACAGTCTTGAGAGGTTATTTTTAATAGCTGTGTGTTCTACAAACTCCTGAGCAGTGGCATGGATGAACACAGCAACTGAAAGGATTATTGCTGGGACCTCTACTATGGAAACTGCTACTGTGTCACAAGTATTGGGCTGACCTCTTGACTTCCATTATCCCCCTTTCCCACTGCTTCCCTTTTGGAGTATCAAATGCTCTGTGTTTGTAGTCATGACATATAGAATTGCCTTACTAGCTCATGAGACAAAGGAAATTCTATGGGATCTCACTCGTTTTCAATCCATCTCTATATTACTTGCTATGTCTTGACCTCAGCCTGAGGAGCTTATATTTCTTTTCCTTCTTGGGAAGAGGAATGGGCATGGACTACAGAAGATCGGCTTCCCTGTGGGAACATTGGATCACTGGCCTGAAAACAAAGCAGTCCTCCCAGAGACTCCCTCCTTAGGCGACTTCTGGGAGCTATGTTCCATAGGGATACCAAATGGGAACTTCAAGCTGGTCATTTGTTGACATTTCGCCTCCTTCTCACCTCTGCCAGTGCTGTCCCGTATCACCTTTAGATTGCTTTAGGGATGATGTACAATCAAT
>NW_006370595.1:0-920 GCF_000327345.1 Myotis davidii
ATGTTGCCTAATTGTTTTATAAATTATAGTTTTGACATCATTTTATTGTCTTTAAAGTTCGGAGTCAAATTTTTTACTTACTCTTAGTAACTATATAATACCTATAAGAAAGAATTTTGTGCATATCTTCTTTTCCCCAATTTTCCTGTCTTCATTTCTCTTTTCTGCCTGATATTTAAAATTTTTTATTTTTGCAATATGTTTTTAGATAGACCACCTCATATCCTTTCCAGTATAAGCTAGGATTATTAAATTAATGAATTAATTCTTTACACATTTAGCCAGGGTCACACGGGTAGAAAATGGAAGAGGAAAATATTAATATAAACCCACGTATGATTAATTGCAAAGTAGTTGCTGTTCCCAGTGCACCTTGTGGAATCCAGATAAAAATAAAGAAAAAAATTTAAGTGCTTTGAATGAGTGCACAGCTATTTGTATGACTAGAATGCAATCTATTTTGAGCAAAGGGAACTGGGTTATATTCTATTTCTATACTGAGCCAAGCTAGAAACTCATTTTCAGTCTATAGGATTCAGTCTACCATTGTATTAACATAGTGAAATTGCCAACTCCCATTCAGGCAGATGACCAGCAAGTAATATCAAAGAGGACATTAGAAAAAGCACCCTTTTCCTAGTAATTACTGATGGTGTCCTACAACTTTCCATGTTAATTGGCTTGGGGTGCTTAGCAACGCTTCAGCCAGGACGTCCAGAACCCCACAAACATCTTTTTACCGACTCCCGTTAGGATGTCATTGTGTGGCCTTTCCTTAATAGGAAGGTAGAGAATTTTCATGCTTCTATGTCTCTTAGTAACTTTTGAAATTTTGAGGAAAGTGACAGTTTTATTGTAAATGAATGTCTGATCTTCTAGGAGAGGAAAAATCTTTCTTACACACACACACACACACACAC
>NW_006370596.1:0-917 GCF_000327345.1 Myotis davidii
AGACAGAGAGAAATATTGATATGAGAGAAACATCAATCAGTATCAAACCCAGGATCTTTTGGTCTGCAGTCTGACCTCTATCCACTGAGCCAAGTGGGCTAGGGCTATGATGAAGTTTCTTTATGATGGGTATAGTTATAGTTTCCTTTTTATTGCATTTTATTTTGGATTTGTTGGAGTCTTCCTTTAGATATTCTAGAAAATATTTTGCTCTTAAAATATTGCTTTGATCACATTTTGGGTCACTTTTCCTACTAGAAATCCATTTGGAGTTATGCTCAACTGTCTTCACTATCTTTAACTTATGCTTTTTTCTTCTCCTTGCATGGCATTCTATTCACTTTCCCTTTGTTTTCATATGTTTTATTTAAATATAATTCATATACCATAAAGTTAGTACTTTAAAGTGTGTAATTCAATGTTTTTAGCATATTTACAGAATTGTGCAAACATTGCCACAGTGAATTTTAAAATATTTTCATCAGTTTAAAAAGAAACACTGTGACAATGAATAGTCATTCATTTCCCCCAAACTGACCCCTCTGCATAGACAACCACTAATGTTCTTTCAGTCTCTATAGAGTTCCCTAATCTGGAGATCTGACAGAAATGTATTTAGAAAATATGAGGCCTTTTGTAAGTTCTTTCACTGAACATAATGTTTTCAATGTCCATCTGTGTTGTATCATGTATGAGTACTTCCTTCCCTTTTTTTGCCAATAGTATTTCGTTGTATAGATATACCACTTCTAATTATCCATTCATCTGTTGATGAACCTTTGGAGTGGTCTACTTTTTGGCTATTATGAATAATGCTACTATGAATATTTGTTCAGTTGTACCCTCTCCTCCCCCCAAAAATTCACATGTTGAAACCCTAGCACCCAGTACCTCAGAATGTGACTGTAGTTGGAGAT
>NW_006370597.1:0-920 GCF_000327345.1 Myotis davidii
GCCAGATCTGTTAAGCAAGTGGTTATGTAAATGCATGTGAATTTGTGTATATGTTTGTGATTTTGAACATATTTTCTCTCAATATATTTTTTTGGCTTGTTGTGTTAAAGCAATGAAAAAGGATTATGCAGGAGAATTAAATGACGTAATCAAGATTTTAACATACTGGCATCACATTGGAATTTATGAATGGTTTACTTTATAGTATGTATTTTTAAAAATACTACAGCATGACTTAATACCAGAAAGCTTAACATATGTTTTCTAGCATTCTACAATGTAGTTTTAAAAAATGTCAGCTTAAAGTGTTGGCCTTCAAAACCCATGGGAATTCCAGCACTGAATGTTTATGATGTATGACTCACACTAGTTCTAACAGGAGTTTTTTCTTATATTAAAAGGGAAAAGCAACTACCAGGTTTTAACTAAGATATTAAAACTGCTACAGTATTTGGAGCCACCAACAAGAGCTCCATTGTTAGTGAGAAGAGACCTTCCCGCCTGGGCCCCTCTCCACTGCTGAGAGGAAAGGGTCCCCTCCAGGGAAGATGACTCGCTCCTGGCTGATACCTTTACTTCAAGTGGCAAATATCAAATAACTTAACAGTACATTGCCATGAAGAAGTGTTGAATTCTACAATGAGTTCTTATTGTCTATTCCATAAAAATGTATTCTCTATCGGGTTTACCTTGAATGAACTCCACATCTGGTTTCCTAGACAACATCTCATGCTAGATGAACAACTCACAACATCCTATACTCAGAGCGAGGGCAGTGTGGCAGTGCCAGTATTTTATCTATTTCATGGGGTCTAAGGCACCCTTACTTGTAAATTGTATCTCAATTTAGAAATGCTACAATGTGAAAAAATGTGTCTTAGAATTAATGAAATAGTAAACAGAAGGAAGAGAGAGAGAGA
>NW_006370598.1:0-920 GCF_000327345.1 Myotis davidii
CGTGCCAGGGGTTGCCCACCCCTGGTGTAAGACAATGGGGACTTAATATGATATTGCAATTATCTTGTCTTCAATAGCCACAGAATTACTCATATTTTCCATGAGAGATCAATGGGACAATATCTGTGTCATGCCTCACACTCACTCCATGGCAGCATCACTGTGCATAGGTATTCAGCTTGCTTGATTTTTTGAGGTGGTCATCTCATTATTCTGTTGCTGTACAGACCAAGTTCTAAGGGAACATAAGAAGAGATAAGTTCATTTGAGCCAGAGGAGATCTTGAAAATGAAGTATCACGTTTTTGTTGATTATGGTGGTAGTCTTTGCCTTCTCAGAAACACTTCCTTTAATGAGCAGAACATTAAGTGGAAAGAATTTAAGGCTCAGGTTTCCTAAGTCTTTGTCCATATTTGGATTGGCAAAGCAAATATTTTGTCACTTAAACTGTTACATAGGCTTTCCAGATATACTTGGCAGAAGAAAATGATCTTATCAACCACCCCCTAGAATTCTAGTAACTCTTTTCTGAGTCACAGTAATGCATTGTGTTAATAAATATAAATTCTCCATTAAAATATTAGCAGATGTAGCAGATTATAAATGCTCACAAATTTTTGTTACACAACTCACTGAATGTTATGGTCTATGTACCACTCACTTAACTCTAAGAATAGTATGGGATGTTTTTTTCACCAAAATAATATAATGGAAGTGATGATCTAGTTTCCTGCATAAAAATTAAGAGACTTCTCTTCCACTCTCTTTTTCTTAAATCGTTCAATCTTGGACTCCTGAATTAGAGAATGTGGAGAAGGTCTGAGAACATAGGGAGATAAAGAGGGGCCAAGTTAAACCCAGCTTCTAACTATCCTCCTAGGCTGAGGTAGTAGGAATGTGAGTAAAGCTGTTTGAACCTC
>NW_006370599.1:0-920 GCF_000327345.1 Myotis davidii
AAAGACCTTCCTTTCTTATAAAAAGGTAAGTGCTTAGATACAAATTCCTTCTCAAAAAAATAATTTAAATGGGCATTTCTAATGTCCTCATTTTGTTCTGACATTTTGATGTGTGGACTATCAACCATATGATATGCTGTATCTCGTATATCATTTAATGAATACAACCTTCACTAACTTTGTGAGCTTCCTTAATAAGAAGAAAATAACTTACAATCATTAATTCCATTGCTCAATAAATATATTAGCTTTTTACTCTGCCCTCACCACATGGCTACTTTCTAGTGATACCAAAATGAATAAAGATTTTTGCCTCCATAGTCTGGTAGAAGAGTAAATACGATATACCAAACACTATAATGCGGTAAATTCTGGGGCAGAGTAAACAACATACACTGGGTGACAGAATAGAAGATGTAATGCAACAAGAAAAGCTTTAAGAGGAAGAAAATCCTGGAGCTGGTCTTAAAGTATAAGAAGTTATTTAAATAAATAGTTCATTGAGGGCATACTTCCCAGGTAGAGAAAACAACTCAGAAAAAAACATATAAAGATTTAAACATAATTAACTTGAACTAGTTCAGGGTATTTGGGAGGAAGCCATAGAAGAAGAAAGGGAGACTAAATAAGAGTCAGAGACTGAATGAAGTATTTTATAAGGCATACTAAGGTGTTTGGACTTAACTCCCGTGGAGAGTAACACTGAAGTGTTTTAACAAAAAACATACAATGATCAAATTCACCTTTTAGAAATACTGGACTTAGCAAAGTAATCCTCACACTTTCCTTAAGACAATTCAAGGGAGTCTCAGAAATAGAAGCCAGGTTATAGAATGTGGGGTAAATGAGAGATCACAAAATGAAAAGAGTAGAAAATACACTTTAAGGGAACTTATATGAAAAGCAAGAGAGAATAATGG
>NW_006370600.1:0-920 GCF_000327345.1 Myotis davidii
CTATCTATCTATCTATCTATCTATCTATCCTTAGAGATAAACACAGTTTTTCCAGAATGCCTTGCACACAGGAGTGCTCTGGGTCCAGGTTTGAGCCAAAACTATAAAGGGAAGTCTGCTGGAGGACTTCAGAGAAAGATTTTTTCCTGATGAAAAGCAAAAATTCTTTTGTCATTTGGCTGTCCTCAGCTTTCTAGGAGGACATGATGCTTGGAACTCTTGCAGCCGTCCTGTGATCATGAGGAGAAGGACATGAGAACGGTAACAAGTCAAGTGCCCTAATGTTGTGACCTGCTGGCCACCATGTCTCTGGTATTACTACCTCTAAACTTCTCATTACGTGAACAGTCAATGTCCATATGATTCACACTGACGATAGTTGGAGTGTCTACAACTTGCAGACAAAAGCATTCCTACTGAGGAATCACCGAGGGAGGTTCGGTAGCAGAGTTAGCCCTGCTTCACTTGGTCTCTTCTGCACTATACAGACTCCTTGTTTCCATCTTCTGCCCATTCCTCCCACCATGAATAAGTTAGACACGTTCAACCATTTTCTTTGAAGGCCATGGTTGACCATCTTGACAGAAAGCTACAGTAAATAGAATAACTACACAGGTGGGCTGCTATTGCAAATATGTCTTACACATCAATTTAAAAGAAACATTCTCAATAAATCATCATAGAAGGGAGAGACTGATGATTTTACAATAGTGCCTCATTAGTATAAAGTAACCAAAAAGAGTTCCCTCTGCTGAACGCGCATTAACAAACAAAGACCAGAATCTGGCTTTAAAATAATGATCTCATTAAACATTTAAGGCACAGCAGTATATTTCTGCAAACAGTTGCAATTTTACAAACCACCCCTAACATATCTAGAAGGAAATTTTAAAAGTACTCATCTGAGCCCTAGCTGGTTT
>NW_006370601.1:0-920 GCF_000327345.1 Myotis davidii
GACTTTGAGCATGTTTTCCTATGTCTCTTGGCTGAATGTGCTTTTAAATTCTAGTAGCTTCATCCCTTGTAATCTTTATCTATTGAACTGTTATCTCCCTATTTTAACCAGATGACGTTCTCAGAAAATGATGCTGAAGTTCACATGCTACCCTGGCTACAGCTACTGACAGGAGAGCTGTTCTTTCATCTGATCGAGAACAAAACCTGAAAAATCTCAAACTCCCCCTTTCAAGTTCAGTAGAAAAATATTTCTCTTTAGAATAATAGCTCGGGCAGTATTATGTTATAAATAACAGAACAATTATAGAGGCCTCACATTTTTCTGTCTCCCTAGGCAGACTTATCTCCTTCCCTTCTAAGCTCCAGTTGAAATATTTCTTTTTCTCTAATATGCACATTCTTGGACCTGAATCCTGAGAGATTCTCTGTTTTAATATTGGTCTCAAATCATCTAATTCAGTTACTCCTTCCTTTATGTAACTGTCTTTTATTTTCCTAATCTTATAAAGTGAACATACTGCATATAAATACCAGCATGGAAAAACATAGCCACATATTTCTTAACTATAGATGAGACTGCCCCAGATTTTTATCTTGGAAAGAGAAAAACCCTAGGTTATTATATTTTTACCTTTAATAAACAGTTGGATTTGCAAATCTTAATCAGATTTGAAATTTAAATACTAAAAAAAATAATAATTAACCTGGTTCCAAGAATTAATATAAGACTCATTTAAAACAATGGACAAATAAATATTTGAATGTGATTTTATTTCTACACCTCTTTGGGAGGTGTAGACGGGGGAGGGGTCATTGTTCTCTGGATGGAATTACAGCAGGACTCTCCTGTGGGCATGAGATCTCCAGCAGTTTCTTGGGCAGCACTTGGGAGACACTCATGCTAATGCCGTGGATGAG
>NW_006370602.1:0-920 GCF_000327345.1 Myotis davidii
AGTTCCTTTCAAAGTGCACAAATTCATGCATTGAGCCCCTAGAATTTTTATATCTGAAAATCCAATTTTCTATAAATTTTCCATATCTAATGTGCTTTAATCTCAGGCATAATCTTTTAAATTTTTAAAATTCAATAAATAATTTATGAATATCTATTCTCCTGCCTTCAAGCAGCTTTTAGTCTGATGGGGGAGACAGACATGTAAACAAATAATGACAAAGCTACAAGGTAATTGTCATAATGGAGGTACATACACTGTGCAGCCTTGAGCTTGAATTTTTAAGGAATGGTGGTGCTGCATCATTTTCCTGATTGGCATGGTGAGGATAATTATGCAGAAACAAATCTTTCATGAACATTGATTTACTGCCTGTGGAAAAGCTTGAAGACATGTGAGCAAGATGATACTTATATTTCCTCAATGCATAAGCTCAAAACCTCTTCTATGATTAATTTAGACCTTACGATTTACATTTTAGAAAAATGTTAACCTTAAAAGAGATTTATTGTATAATTGCTAAGGATGTAATTTAAGGCTTATATATAAATTAGTCTCTAAGCATTTCAAAAGTTAGGTTTATATTACAGTGCACTAATGTTTTCCACCAGGAAAGCCAAGATATCCTTTCATGTTATTAAGTACATCGAGCAAGATTAGGCTGGATGATTAAAAATTCATAAACACTTTTAATGGCATTAATGTAACTAATAATACAAGTAAGAAAATGCTATTCATAATTATTCTGCCTTGGTAAATTAAGTTCTTGTAATTGCTCCTTTAACTCATATGCAAAATGTCTTAACACTGTTAAAATCATAGTTTATGTTGTTTATGTTTAAGCAAGATATTTTCCATCAAACCATACATTTTTGTATTTATAATTTTAATACTTGAAATTTATTGATTTTTTAAAAAAA
>NW_006370603.1:0-920 GCF_000327345.1 Myotis davidii
GGGGATTGAGCCTGCAACCTGGGCCTGTACTCTGACCGGGAATAGAACCGCGACCTCCGGGTTCACAGGCCGACGATCAACCACGGAGCCACGCCGGCCGGGCATGGCTTGTTTCCGCTTTTACAAATATCACAAACAACGTGGCTACGAACATTATTGTAGATGTGTCTGTGTGGACGTATGTTTCCAGTTCTCTTGGGTGGAAAGGCCCTTTAAAGCACAGCAAAGCCCCAGGTCGGAGGGACACCCAGCAGCCTGAGCTGCCGCCGCCGCCGGAGGGGCCCGCGGTGGGGTGCTCCGCTGTCCTGGGAGTGGGGTTCTGGGGGCTCCGCTGAAACAGGACTTTTCAGACGCCCCACGGGAGGATGAGGTGGTAGAATATTGTCCTGGTGTGGAGTTTATCCCTTAGGTTTTAACGTTCTATTTCCCCCGAGCCGGTCCCGAAAGAGGGCAGCCGGAGGGCAGCGAAGTAACGTCCATCCAGCTGTGCGTGGGGTCCCACCCGGCCATGAGCCACGCGGGGAGTGCAGCCCCGGCCACCGGAGAGCCAGAGAGGGACAGGGAGGACGTCCTTTGCTGGGGAGTTAAATAGTCGGTGGCCAAGCTTGTGCCGGCCACTCGCCCGTTTCCAGGTGTGACTGCCGGGCAAGCACCTTCCCCTCGCTCAGACCTTCCCTGGGCCCGGGACGCGCCTCAACAGCCTCTGTCCGTCCCTCCCCCTCCGTCCGCAGGGAACAGGCTTGGAGTGTTAGAGGCAGCTTTTTGGCAAAGTTGTACACACGGCAGGTCTGCACTGTCCAGCCCGCCCTCTCCTCCTTGCCTGCTAAACAACATCAGGTTGGCAGTGCCCTCGGCGGGCCCGGAGTTGTCTCTTTGCTTCAACAGTTTGGACGGGACAGACCCAGGAGCGCCCTCCTCCC
>NW_006370604.1:0-920 GCF_000327345.1 Myotis davidii
CCCCCCACACCCCCACACCCCGGTTTCTAAGAAAGTTGCCCGTTCTGCTAAATTGACAGTTCTATAAATAGATTTCTATTTCTTTTTATCTCTGCCAAAGGTCTCCACCACTCCAACCCACATATGTGTATATTCCAATCTTCTTATAAAAGTTTTACATGCAAATACATTAGAAATAACTGCCCATCCAGCCTTTCTTCTGTACTTTGTATTTTTATTGCTCCAGAGCTCTCTGACTCCTCCCTTTCTTTGATTCCCTGCCCACATCCTGATCATCTTATGTACATATTTATTCATTTTCTGATTGTCTTTCCTGGCACCTCCCCCAGTTTTTCATATTTTGCGCTAACTAGTGCCATAGTTAATTGGTCTTTTAGCTGCCAAGCTGTCCCCCTCCATCACCGTCCACGGCAATGGAAGCGAGTCTTCCCAACAGCTCAGACCCGTCCTCACCAGAAACCCGTTCCTCGTCAGCAGTGCCTGTAGAGCATGCCCGTCGGCCTGCTGTTTTAGGCGGTCAGCAGAAATGCCCCACGGTAGCCTTTTAAACTCCATTCGCTCCACTCCTAAGCCTATGCCCACCCATAATCACAGCCAACAGGTATTAGTGAGTTTCCACACTAACCTTCCTTTGTATATGACTTTCTCTCTCTTGGAATGAATGCTTTCCTATCTGTGCATTTCTCAAGTATAATATCCTGTTTTATATTGTTGCAATTTGTGTATGTGTCTCATACATCCCACCCCTCACCCGCAGAAACAAGGGTTGTGTCCAATCATCCTTGTCTTACCTGCTGTGATGTACAGGGCCGATCTCGGACTCACTGTTCTACATGCAGCCACTAAGTCACATGTGGTTATTAAGCACTTGAAAACTATCTGGTGCACCTGGAGAGTTTAACTTTTAACTTAATTTAATC
>NW_006370605.1:0-920 GCF_000327345.1 Myotis davidii
TGAAATGATCATGTGATTTTTATCTTTCAATTTAGATATGTGATATATTACATTTATTGAGTTGTATATTTGGAATTATCCTTGTACCCCAGGGACAAATTCCACTTGATCATGGTGTATAATACTTTTAAATGTGTTCTTGAATTTGGTTTCTTAATATTTTTTTAGAATGTTTACATGTATATTCATCAGGGATATTGGTTTATAGTTTTTTTGTGCTATCCTTCTCTGTTTAATCAATGTAATGCCTCCTGTTATGTATGAGTTTGGAAGTGTTCCCTCTTCCTCAATATTTTGGAAGAGTTTGAGGAGGATGGACGTTAATCCTTGTTTAAATGCTTGATTATCTCACCAGTGAAGCCATCACCTATCTGGTCCTGGAGTTTTCTGTGTTGGTAATTGTTTGATTACTGATTCAACCTTTTTACTCATTATTGGTCTGTTCATATTTTCTATCTCTTCCTGATTCAAATTTGGTAGGTTATGTGTTTCTAGAAATGCATCCATTTCTCCTAGGTTATGTAATTTTTTGGCATATAATTGTTCATAGGACTCTCTTTATGATCCTACATATTTCTGTAGTATCAGTTGTATGTAGTGTCGTCTCTTTGCTTTCTAAAGTTTTCTGACTTATTCCAGCTAAAGGTCTGTCAATTTTATCTTTTCAGTGAACCACCTCTTATTTTCATTGATCTTTTCCCATTGTTTTTCTGCTCTCTCTTATTTCTGTGCTGATCTTTATAGTTTCTTCCTTCTGCTAACTTTGGGCTTAATTTGTTGCACTTTTTTGTAGTTCCTTGAAGTATAAAGTTAGCTTCTTTGAGATCTAATTTCTTAATATATGTGTTTGTTGCTATAAACTTTCAGAACTGCTTTTGCTCGAACTGCAAGATTCAGTATGTTGTGTTGTATTTTTTTTT
>NW_006370606.1:0-920 GCF_000327345.1 Myotis davidii
TGTTATAGCAGCAATAGGAAACTAATACAAATGCCAGGATCATTCCCATCTTAGAGCATTTTCACGGTTGCTCACCAGTTGTTTCTTCTGCCTACAGTGCTCATCTCCAAAGACATTAGCATCATGGACATTTCAAAACCCCCACCAGGGGTTTCAGTGGGGTCTCTGCTTAAATTGAACCCCTTTAGAAAGACTTTCCACTCACAGTAGCCTCTTTGTTACTTTATCACGTGGCCCGTTTTATTTTTATAACACTCATCACTACTTGTTACTTTTCTTTTTATGCTGTTATGGTATTACCTAAGGAAAGCTGATCTTGTCTCTCACTGTTCCTTGTAACTCCAGTATTCTAGAAGAATGCCCACCATGAAGTAGGAGCTCAATATGTATTTGTTGAATAAATGAGCATTTGTTCCAGGCAAGGCAATGCACATACACTGCCCCAAAGACTCTTTTCAACAGCCTCATGAGATAGAATTCCCACCACCATTTTGTTAAACATAAAGCCCATGCGAGCAATCATAAGGTGTACTGTGTTCTTGGCACATAGTAAACATTCATAAATATTATAAGTATTGAGTCACAGAGAGACTGAATAGCCAATGGAACACAGTTTAAAAGAAAATATTTGCTACATTGATGCCTATAGTTTTCATAATCTGTTGTTGAAGAACCCCAGTTACAGCAACTCCATTCTCATGAGCTCAGGCCTCCATTCCACCTGCCTTCTGGACATCTCTATTGACAATCCCCACCGGCCTTAAACACAAGACATAAACTGAATTTGTAACCTCGTGCCCAAATCTACTTTGTAGACTCCCTGGCTGAATGGATGGCACTGGCATCTATCGGACAGATTCTGGGAGTCATTTCAGACTGGTTCACCATTGCTCTAAAGATGACCATCATTTTTTTTTTTT
>NW_006370607.1:0-920 GCF_000327345.1 Myotis davidii
GAGGTCATGGCTAGGACAAGACCCTTTAAACCCCACAATGACTCCATGACATACTAACTCTGACTAGTTCCATTTTACAGATGAGAAAACTGAGGCGATAAGCCTGCAAGGAGTCAATACAGCTGGAACGGGGCCAGGCTGAGCTGTAAATCCAGCCCCATTTCAAAGCACAGATCCCAGATACTGAGTATGGCTTTGATGGCAGACAATGTCATGAAGGCAATTAGCATATTTAGCTCCATGTCATGGAGCAAACAATAGCGACATAGTAAGTGTTCAATCAACAGTAGCCATCAATATTAGTCACATCAACCGTGTATTCAAAATTGATATGTCTTTCCTATCTTAGCCAAAGGACCAAGGTTAGCATCACCTGTGCTGTCAGGCGAGCGTCAAGTACCCGATACCCCTGATATGAGGCTTTGAAAGGGAACATCACCTCTGTGATCTTTCTCCCAGAAACCCATCACCCCAGTCTAATCACAAGAAAACACCAGACAAGCCCAGAGTGAGGGACATTCTACAAAACACCTACCAGTACTCCTCAAAGTGGTCAAGGTCATGAAAAAAACAAGGGAAGACAGAAACTGTCTGACAGAGAAGCCTAAGGAGACGCCAACTAAACACAATGTGGGGCCCCGGTGGGGTCCTGGGACACAGAGGGGATGTTAAGGGAAAACAGGAAGTCTGCAAGACGTCTGGAGTCTAGTTAATCATCATGTACTGACGTTGAGTACCCGTGCCCATTTTTCAGTCCCAGCAAATGTACTGCGATCACATAAGATGTTACCTTATCTGAACAAAAAACACACGGGAACTCTATACTATCTTCGTAGCTTCATAATCTTGTACTTTCCTGTTAATCTAAAATGACCCTCCCTTTGCCGAGCCAGCGTGGCTCAGTGGTTGAGCATCGACCT
>NW_006370608.1:0-920 GCF_000327345.1 Myotis davidii
TCAATAAATGGTGTTGGGAAAACTGGACAGCAAAACATGAATGAAACTCGACTATTGCTTATACCATCCACAAAACATAGCTCAAAATAAATTAAAGACATGAAGGTAAGACCTGAAACCATAAACTACAGTAAGCTCCTCGACATAGGTCTTGGTGATAATTTTTGTATCTGACACCAAAAGAAAAAACAACAAAAGCAAAAAGCAACAAGTGGGTCTACATGAAAATACAAACTTCTGCACAGCAAGTGAAACCATTAGCCAAATAAAAAGGCAACCTACTGAATAGGAGAAGATATTTGCAAATCATAATCTGATAAAGGACTAATATCTAAAATATAAAAAGGACTCATACAACTTAACTGCAAGAAATAAGCAATGTAATTTAAATATAGGCAGATCTTAATAGATATTTTTCCAAAGAAGATACAAGGATGGCCAACAGGAACAAAAATGCCCAACATAATTAATCACCGGAGTAATGCAAATCAAAACCAAAATGGGATATCAGTTGACACCTATTAGAATGGTTATTATTTAAAAAAAAAACACACAAGCGATAACACATATTGGCAAGGATGTAAAGAAAAGTGAGCCCTGTGTATAGTTGGTGGCAACGTAAATTGGAGCATCCAATAAGATAGGAAATATTTCCCAAGTCAATCTACAGATTCAATGCAATCCATGTCAGAATCCTAGCTGGCTTCTCTGTGGACATGGATAAACTGATCCCCAAATTCATATAGCATGCAAAGGACTCCAAATAGCCAAATTTTTCTTGAAAAAAAGGAACAGCTATAAAACTCTTACAAGAAAACATAGGTAGTAAATTCTTTAACATCACTCTCAGTAAAAAACTTTTTTAGATATGTCTCCTTGGACAAAGGAAAGAAAAATAAACAAATGGGACTACATCAAAC
>NW_006370609.1:0-920 GCF_000327345.1 Myotis davidii
CATATGTGCAACTCAACATAAAATGAATATTATATAAGAATGTTTTTATTTTGGTGGTTCCAGATTTGTAAATTGTTTAGTAATATATGTACACATATGCATATCCATTGAAAAGGGATTAAAACTTCTAGCTGGAAGACAAAGATATATACCTTTCACTTCAACAACTTCTTCCTGCACTGGAGTCCGAGGGAGTTTTTGTGGAACAATCTTCTTGGAAACTTCGGGTACTTAAAAAATATGTACAAATATATTTGTATTGTCAAGAAGAATGCTTTGCACACAATTTTAAAATACCTTAGTTTAGATACTACAATAACTAACGTGTATATATAGGTAAACAGGTTAGTTGTGGACAGAAGACTAGGCATGTTTTCAATGGTAATACCTTTTGTGACTTGAACGGTTTCTTCCTCTATTCTTCGAGAAGTCTTTTCAACTTTTTCAACTACTGGCTTCCTTACAACTGCAAGTATTTTAAAGAAATTGCAGGACTTTTAGACCTTCTATTAACATAGTTTTGCTCTCTCTCTCTATATGTATATATGTGCATAATTTTTTGTAGAAAGAGACAAATTTAGTACAAGTTTCTGTACTTCAACTAGTTTGGTTATATTTTATTTTATATTTACCATAGTAATCTTTTTATCATTTAAATTTTTTCCCCTCTAAATGAATTAGATATTCTTAGAAAAAGATTCATGGATACAATAAAACTTAGAGAAGAAGTTGTGCCTATTGGATTGAACTAGTGATTTGTACACCTTTGCCAAATAAGCCATGATAATGATGGTGATGCTCTGATCTGTTTAAATAATTCCAATTACATACCTTTAGGAGGTGGTGCTTTTTTCTTTTCAGGCACTTTTTCTGGAATTTTTCTCTCATGTGATTCTTTAACAAAAACAGAGGATGAGAAG
>NW_006370610.1:0-920 GCF_000327345.1 Myotis davidii
TGTTATTAGACATATTCAGGGACAGAAGGCATAAATATGTTTTATGAGCAAGTGGTTCAAATTCCCTGTTACCTACCAGCACATGACCATGGCTGCCTGGCAAGTCCCTTACGTCCAGCTGACTGAGGAGAAAAAAGACTCAACGTGGCTCATGTGTAGGTCATCCTTGCAAATGGTGTGGGTCTCAAGGGTGACCCTGAAAAACAGCAGTGAGGGTAAATGCTCTCAACAGGCAGAGATTTGGGCAGTACAATTATTGGTCATTCACTTTGGCCTAAGGTAAGAATACACAGTTTACGGGCAGGTGAATGCCTTAACTTCTGGATTAATGTGCCTGGAAGGACAAATATTGGAAGATTTGGGACAAGAAAATCTGGATAAGAGACATGTAGATGGAACTATGTAAATGGGCACAAAATATGAAAGTGTTTGTATCACATGTTAATACTCATCCAGAGAGTACCCATCAGATATAAGGAACTAAACAACTGAGTAGAAAAAATGATTCAGCCAATTGATGTTCATTGTCCTCTGTCACTGATCATCCCATTAGCTGGTATAATGAGCTAATGGACAGAGTACATGAGTTTTAGATGTCCAGTATGCATAAAACCAAACACTAGTTTGGTTCCCACTCAACAAGCCTGATCTGGACCTCCTGCTGCCAAATATCTAAGCCACCAGAAACTGAGGAATACCAGAGCCCCTGAGATAGCACCATCCTTTGAGGAGACCAACCAGGCACTTGGATGCAAGTTGATGCAAATGATTAGACCAGAACATTTATTCTGGAAAGTGCACTGCCATTACCCTGTGCAAAAATTATTTGCTATTGAATAGTTGATATTCAACATACACACAACTGTAGTAAATGAGTTAAATGCACAGTATAAGACTTTGTGTAATAATAAGAAATAAAA
>NW_006370611.1:0-920 GCF_000327345.1 Myotis davidii
AAACTATTTTTACAATGACTTTACATGTATGAACTAATCAAACTAGTTTATTCGGTGCCATAATGTTTTAAAAATTAACATACTAAATAGTACATCACATAGAAGACTGAAAATGACATGGGTGCTTTTAGAGCATATAATAGGCAGTTTTAAGAAACTGAAATATTTCTGGAACTCCTATCTCCTTTCTAGTATCAAATATATACACATATACATGTGTACCTGTGATTCATTTATGTTTTTAGAGGAGTGCTATTATAGTCTTAGCTTAGATGCAGTATTTTTAATGGTATTGGGATATATTTAATACGTGGGCAGGAAGAAGAAATATAAGGGGTAGTTAATGATATCATCATTTTTCCCAGGCAGAGGAAGTTGAGAGGAGTAATGTTTATTGATTATGTATTCTGTTCCAAGCACTGCTAGGACTTGACATTATTTATAGTTCATTTCTTTTAATTTTTTACAAAAGTCATCTGAGGTAGATGATATTATTCCCATTTAATAAACGGGGGAAAGGAACTCAGAAGATTAAGTAACCTGCCTGTGATCTCATGTCTGCTAAGCAGCAGGGTAGAGTTTTAAACACAAATCTGACTGATCCCAAGGTCAGGATCTTTCCCCAAAGCTTATTTTGTAGCTTCTTTCTATTAAAACTGATACATTATAAGTCTTTGCTTTGTTTAATGAATAACAACAGCCTTTGAAAGCATCCTCTCCCTACATAGATTGTACACTGTATGCCATCATTTGGTATTTTGTGCAAACAAACTAAATTATCAACCGATATAGGTGTTGTGAGCAATTTGGGGGTCAAGATTAGTTTACATTAAGAAAAAATTTCTACCCTCGCTAGTTTGGCTCAGTGGATCGAGTGTCTGCCTGAAGACTGAAGGGTCATGGGTTCGATTCCCATCAAG
>NW_006370612.1:0-920 GCF_000327345.1 Myotis davidii
ATTTGTATATTACCCTTTAATTATATAGGATTATTTTCAATACTTTTGAAAAATACCAGCATTTTTTTCTAGGATACAAATATTAGTGCTAAAATAATCCCTAATTTTGCTGTATGAAAGTATTGAACTAAAATTTTAACTTTTCTCTACTGACAGTCACACTGATCTTGTCCTGAAGGGACAGGTCACATCGCTGGGAACTTTCTGAGCATCGACCTCCACTAAAAAAGTGATGCAGAAGCAACTGAAGTTTGCTGGTAAAACATACTTTTTATACAAACATAGAAGGGACCCTGCTGAGTTTCACTCAAATCACACATGGTAGGTTATATGAAGTTTTGCAAACATATGCATGTCTTTGTTTTGGCTGGAAAATAGAGTCTTATTAGAAGTTACCTGAATTTCTGCTGGAAACTTGTAGTGAGTGAGCAATGAGACAATGAATCCACTTATTATGTTTTCTGATGCACCTTCTATCAACTTCAGCCTGAAAGGAGATTTGAGGAATTTCTTAGTAGGATCATGTCACATATTTTATCCACCTAAATAAGTCGTATTAGTCTCTAAATAAATGTATGAATGAAGTGAGTTATTTATATAAGGTGATTACATTACATAAGACCAGGCTCTTAAAATCAGACATTTGTATTGCCTGCAACTAACAATACATGTGGCATTAATTTTTGTGAATGAATAGAAGTGGAAATTACTGTCATGTGTGCTTGATCAGACATTTTCTTCTCAACTGAAAATGCTAATATTTCTTTTTTGTAAAAGGACCTTAATTTTGCACTCCCATCACACCAATTTACTTCCCATATGCTGTTAACATTCTAATGAAATTTGCACCATTAATATTATCCAGTCACCTACTTTACATTTAGTTTGCAATGTCACGTGCCTTTTTACTGCAGAAAAAA
>NW_006370613.1:0-920 GCF_000327345.1 Myotis davidii
ATTTGCATGTTTCTCTTTTATGAGTGTAGATTGTATAATTTTTTATACAAACAACTGTAAACCTCCTTTTGCTCCACCTTCTGTAACCCCTCACATTTTTGCTGAGGCTAAAGCTGTCCTCTAAAACAAAGTGCAATAGCCTGGGTGACATACAAACAACCTAGTTATTTCTCACAGTCTTGGAGGTTGGAAGTCCAATTTCAGATGCCAGCATAGTTGGGTGAGGTCCTTCTTGCAGGTTCTAGGCTCCATATTTTATCCTCACAGGTGGCTAGGGAGCTCCCTCTGAGCTCTTTTCAAAGAGAATTAACCACACTCATTAGGTACTTCCTCCTAATACCACCACATTAGTATAGGGTTTCAACATATATGAATTTGGGGCGTACACAGACATTCAGCCTATATCACCAACACACTGGTTTTTCTCAATCATTACCTCCAGGATTCCATGCTTTATGAGGGGTGTAAAAAAAATCATTGAATCTACCTTAGGAAACTAGGAGGCTTTCTTCTTATATCTCTGTTTTGACCTTTTTATTTGCTCCAAGGCAATATTCCAAATACATCAACATTTATTACTGATTGCACCAACTCTGCCTTGGCCTGCAAGGGAGAATTCTAGGGTAAGGCTATCATCTATAACCATTCTGGCCAGTGAATGAGTCTGAGCTGAATGCTTTCCAAGGCCAAGGTGGTGTTATTGATAATGTAAGCTTACATCATGAAAAAATTCTCCCTACTTTTTCTAACTGGATGATCCTAACACAGCAATAAATTCCCACAGAATGTGCATAAATAATGAGTCATTTATCACTGTGGGAAAGTTTTCCCAAGTAACTAAGGGTCACCTCATGTTGGAGAGATTTGTGGAGTTGTCTGAGGGCTACATACATATGGGGATTCCTTAAAAATGTGAAAGT
>NW_006370614.1:0-920 GCF_000327345.1 Myotis davidii
CTGGTGGTCAGTGCACATCATAGTGAATGGTCGCTTAGGCTTTATATGTATATGACTTTCCTTAAAAGTGAATTTTAGTCTATGTTTTGCCTCAGTTCCACAACATTCTGAAATTGTGGGTTGGCTGTGGATGAGAGAAATGTCTTTCTAAGTCAACTGCATATTTCTATAATTGAAATACCTTTTCAATACATAAATGGGAAATAAGAGACATTTCCAAAGGAGTATGCTCATCCTCTGACAGCAATAGGAGGACTGCTAATAAAGACATTGGGCATTTTAAAAGCAATTACATGGATTAGAATGAATGTTGTTTTTCACCCCTGAGAGACATCTTGTCTGCATGATGGGGATGCACTACAGCCATAAATAGGACACCATTTGACAGAGCACTTCGAAATGATAGGTGGTAAATTCATTTTCTAAAGAGGAAAGGTTAACATCTGGAAGGAAAGGCATATTATGTTGCTACTTCCAGAGCCCTATTAGAAACAAAGGAGTGTAAAATAGCATTTCCAGAGTGGAAAAGCAATACACTTTCAAATAACTTTAGCAAAAGGAAGCTGGAGTAAAGGAAAGGATAGAATTATAATCAGGTAGGATGTGCAGCAGGGTGAGGTGGAATCTATCTGTTTTGAGGATTTTCTGAATTCACATTATTTTCAGAATTTGTAGTAGTTCATCCAATCATATGTCATGTGGGAAGAGGTAGCATTTATATTCACTATGCCAGTCAACAATATGACTTACTGCCCATGATTTTGGTGGAGATTTAAAATGATTAATGTATCAAGTAGTTAGGGATGGGGGATTTTCTAAAACATCTTATCTTTATCTAAGAAGGACTCCTAAGGGTACAAAAGCTTATTAAGACATACAGAAAATTTTGAGGTAGTTTATTAAAAAAACATTTGCACAAA
>NW_006370615.1:0-921 GCF_000327345.1 Myotis davidii
ATTTAAAAATGTATAGATGCTTCTCTTGCTGCTGTGCTGCTGTCTACTTCAGCAGGGACCATGGTGATGCACAGCCACTCGGCTTCAACATTGCCAGGCTGATGAGGTGGAATATGGTGGACCCTCAGGCCATTGAAAATGCATTAAATATATTATATATTGAATATGTACACTTCAATTGAAAATAAAATATGTATATATAATTGACTATAATATGCCTGAATATATAAACAGCTACATAACAATAATATAATAATAATATGACCATTCATAAACCCACTGGCCGGCTTAGTAACCTTACTCACATCTTTAAATCACTCTGTTTAGCCCAGCTCAAACCTCCTCCCCAATGGAAGCGGTAACCACTCGCCTGAATTTTCCATTACTTATTGCCTTGCCTTTCTTATAATTCTCTCACATATATGTATAACCCAAACGAATATGGTATTTAGTTTTGCCTGGTTTTGAAGTTGACATTCATGAAATTACAATGCATTTGTTCTTCTCTGACTTGCTTGTTTTGTTTATTATATAATAGATAAGACATTTTTGGAGTTATTTTAGGTTTATGGCAAAATTTAGTAGAAGGTGCAGAGATTTTCCATATACTCTCTGCCCCCATACATGTATAGCCTCCCTCATTATTAACGTCCCTCATCAGAAAGGTACATTTGCTACAATTGATGAATCTACATTAACACATTATAATCACCCAGAATCTAGCTTCCCTGTACTCTTAGTGTTGTACACCTTATGGGTATGGACAAATGTAGAGTGGTATGTAGCTATCATAATAGCATGCAGAGTATTTTTACTGTCCTAAAAATCCTCCATGCTTTACCTATTCATCCCTCTCCCCACATTTAAAAATACTAAAGTAACCTAATAAATTTTAAAACTAATAATTACCTCTATTCTTCT
>NW_006370616.1:0-920 GCF_000327345.1 Myotis davidii
GTTCTTGATTGGTAGTTCTGATATTAGTATTCAAGGTTGGAAATTGTTTAAATGTCATTGGACCAAGACCACTTCTTTGAATAAGACTCTAATGTGGACTCAAAGCAAGATAGAGAGAATATAATAATATAAAACAAGAGAATCAATGCGGAGATTGGTTTCTTTGATGCTACAATGTATTTCTTGTAAAAACTAACACACCCAAAATGCTTGCTTTAGCTTTTCTTGCAAATGCATTTAATTTGCCCTTAGAATTGAGTAGTGATTTGAATGGATCACACATGTGAAGTAAAATGTTTCTTTTTCATTTAAATCTCTTTTCTTTATTCATACAAACTGTGCACATCCCTAGCTCCTCTTGAAAATCCTTGGAGCATTCTCAAGGCACAGAACCAATGCCTTAAAAACTATTTGCCTTTTGCATTTGGCTATTTCGATGACTATGAAGCGCTCTCTTTTGTTCTTGCTGTTTTAATGCTTTGTCCTGTTATCCAAATGCTTCTGAAAAGTTTAGTAGTTTGGGAAACAACAAAGGACCATATGCTTTAATCTTCTTAGCTGGCAGCTTTTCACTTAATAGTATTTCTTGACTGCTTTAAAAGTAACTTTTGAATATTTATGTTCTCTAACATGAGAACTTTAAGCCAGTGTGAACCAGGGATAGTATGTAATACCTCTAGGATGTTCCCTGCAATCATTTCTTCATTGCATCCTGGACCCCATATCTCTCCTACTTTATTTTTTATATTCACTTTTAAAATTGTACTCTGTAATTTTATTATTGCTATGGATGCATTGTCTCTCCAAAATTCATGTGTTGAAATCCAAACCCCTCAATGTGATGGCATTTGGATGTAGGGCCTTTGGGAAATGATTCAGTTATGAGGATGGAGCCCTCATGAATGAGATTAGTGCCCTTA
>NW_006370617.1:0-921 GCF_000327345.1 Myotis davidii
TAGAGAGAGAGGAAGAGAGAGGAGAGAGAGAGATCAATGTGTTGTTTCACTTGTTTATACATTTGTTGGTTGCGTCTTTTCTGTGCCCTGACCTAAGATCAAACCCACAACCTTGGCATAGCATGACGACTCTTACCAACCTAGCAATCCAGCCAGGGTCAACCTCCATTCTTTAACACTCAGAACCTGTAATTATTTAGACAGAGAGGTCCTAAATGCCTGTACACTAATATCCCAAATCAGAAAATACTCAGGGTGCAGAAAGAGCTCTCCTGTTGGCTCTCGAAATAGTATTTTGAGTCCAGAGACTAAATACCTGATAAAATGGGAGTGTTTCTGGATGCAAGTATGAAGGATATCTAAGCTCATAGGGCAAGAGTTACTCATTTTTAGACCAAGAGAATCTGAGCCCCATTAGATGTCCACATCTTAATGATCCTTCTTTTGTAATTCCCAGTGTTGAAAATTAATATAAGTAATATTATAAGCATACACTCAACTGAACTTTTTGCCTCCAAACACAGTATGCCCACAGCAACCATGTTACGCTAATTTTTTTTCTAAATTCATTCATTTTTCCACCTAACAATTCATCCAACCACAAATGTTTATTGAACAGACATTTATTGAGGGCCTATTGAGTATTAAGCACTGAGAATACAAAACTGAATAGCATGGTTTCTGCCAAGCTGGATGTACTAGAAATTTAAGGAAGGCAGAATACTATTATATAATGTGATGAGTTATAATAGTGGTGTATAGACATTGTGCTGAGAAAAGAGATTTGGGAAAAGTACTCATATATAGGAGACATCAATAATAAATGCTGATGAAAGAACATGTAATCCACAGGTTGTAGGCAGAAGGATCTTAGTATACATGTTGCCAAAGCAAGCACAGGATGGGTCTTAATTAAGACAG
>NW_006370618.1:0-921 GCF_000327345.1 Myotis davidii
GTAAAATATAAAATTACAAAATAACTTTATAGAATAGAATAAAATGTTTTTATTTTAAAATATTTATTTAACTTAAATAGAAAGTAAGTGGTTTTAGAAAATTTTCTTAAAATTTTCTGCAGGACTGTGGTTTCTTTTTGACAAAAACGAGAAATGTAAACTAGCTCACTCTCTGCATAAAAATTTCCTTACTGATTGGGAAAGCCACAACTAAAAATTACGTGTTATTTCTTTTATTTTAATTATATAATGTAGGCCTCTCAATTCCTTAATAAAAAAAACAAAACTTCACTTATTGATAGTTACCAACCAAAAGAATGGCAATACATAGTTTTGTATAATTTATATCCTTTAGTTTATTATTTAAATGTCAGCAATTAGATTAAAGTAATTTGCAAACTTGGTAACATGATGATTATAACACCATCATAATAGTATCTTCAATTTTTTTTATTGCATAATTTTCTAACTTCATAATACAATGGTGCTTGCTTATTTTCTCTAGCACCTTTTTATAAAGTAGTTCCAAAATACCTTATTATATGTATTTAACATTGTTTACACATAAAAATTTACTCATGTTTAAGGTGTTAACTAATACCGCATTGAAAATTTCTAGTTCAGGTTATTATCACATAATTTCTTAATTATTATCTCTTCCTTGCCAGTTTTCAATCTTCCAGTTCCTTCATCTTCCAGACTATCCAACACATAAGATTCACATCAAAGTTCTTTTTCCTGAACCGCAGTATAGAATTAAGTGCTTCTACTTTGGGGGAGGCAGATCAGAGTTTAAGCCAATCAATACATCAATTATCTATATCTCAGATTTCTGGTCTGCAATATGAACTAATTACTTTTATATCACAAGAGTTTATTAAATATTAAACAACTTGATATATGTAAAATAGTTAATAAGAC
>NW_006370619.1:0-921 GCF_000327345.1 Myotis davidii
ACAATTTTATAATAAACTAGGTCTTATCACTCAGGTTAGACTAAAGAAACAAAACATATAGGACCATAAAGCAAGACAAATTTTTAAAACAAAATAAAACAGGAAATAGGAAGGGGGTAAAGGTTGTTTTCTTAGCTTATAAAGGAAAATTCAGAATGTTTTATGCTAAATGCTAGTACTTAGAGTAAATATAGATTTAAGAATATTTACTTGTTCTATTTTTATTATAGAAAATTCAAATATGCACAAAAGTAGAGACTGGCACACTGATTCCTTGAGTACTTATCACCGGTCTCCAACAGTTCTCAATGTTCTGCTGCTCGTTCAAATGATGCAATTCTAAAACACTTTCATCAATTCAAAAATAGAGAGCTAAAAGCAACTAAGGTGATTTAAAAATACCCTGTGTGTGATATTGCAAAACCAGCTATGGTTTTAAAAGAATGACACTAACATCTACCATCTAGTCCTTGGTATTGAGCCTCTAATTGGGGAGGAGTGGAGTGTGGGGCTGTCTCAGACTGCCCAGACCTAGGGGTAGGGCTGACAGCCTGTGGGAATCAAATACCCTTTGTTGTCCCTGCTCAAATTCATCAGTAGCTTGTTGAGAGCTAGATAAGAAGAGTGATAATTGGGCCAGATGGTTCTTCAAGGGGAAATGGATATCCAAGTTTTCAGCTGGGGCCCCAAATTCACATGAGCCTTCTATTTAGACCTCAGATGATGTCTTTCAGAAACAGTTCAATTACAGCATATTCCTTTGGAGTGTGTGTTAAGGATTAATTTGTTTAATGTAAACATTTACAATATTCTACAATTTTTGTGATTTTTTGCATTCATTAGTTTTTCATTATAAAGTATCCTGGGAGCCCCGCCAGTGTGGATCAGTGGTTGAGCATCGACCCGTGAACCAGGAGATCA
>NW_006370620.1:0-920 GCF_000327345.1 Myotis davidii
CAACCACTGAGCCACACTGGCTGGGCTAAAAATTTTACTTTAAATACAAAGATTCAGATAGCTAGAGAGGGCTATACCATGCTGACACTAATCAAAAGAAAGCTGGAGCATTAATTTCAGACAAAGCAAATTTTATAACAAGAAATATTATGAGAGATAAAGAGATACTACATAATGATAAAGGAGTCATTTCTCTAAGAAAACATACAATTCTAAAGGTGGGTACACCTACCAACAGAGTGTTAATGGACATGAGGCAAAAAATAATACATCTGAAAGGAGAAGTAGATAAACCTACTATTATATTTGGAGACCTTGACACTCTCTTTCAGTACTTATAGATTAAGGAGGCAGAAAATCATTAAGGATATAGTTGACCTGAACAGCACTATCAATCAACTTAATCTAATTGACATTTGTAGATACTCCATTCAATAATAGCAGAATACACTTTCTTCTCAATATCCCATGGAAGAATAGACCACATTTTGGGCCATAAAACACCCTTCAACAAATGTAAAAGAATAGAACTCATACTAAGGATATTTTTAGACCACAGCAGAATGAAACTAGAAATCAGTAAGAAAACTGGAAACCTCAGGATGTTTACCAAGTAAACAGCACATTTAAATCACACATGGCTCAGAGAAGAAGTTTCAAGGAATTCCTTTTCTATCAACTGAGAGAGACAATGGCAATGACACCCCAGAAATGATGAGCACGCCTAGCACTCTGCTCTTGGTTTCTAATACTTTTCCAATAAAAGGTACCAGGGATCCATGGGGAAATGGTTGATTCTAGAGGTGTGGCAGGAAATACATAAAATGAGCCTGGAGCACCTTATAGCATCAGAAAGTAAGACAGCACTCAAAGAAAAAATAACCCTCACAGACATATGAAAACTTGCTCAAAGTCACTAA
>NW_006370621.1:0-920 GCF_000327345.1 Myotis davidii
AGGGAAGTAGAAACAGTTCTCTTTTCTGAGAGATTTAGCAACTCTCTACCCTACTGAGTCACCACATAGGATAGTTCCTAAAAGAGTGTGTAAGACATCAAAGTGGTACCAATAAGCAAAGTTTCAGCTAGCAAGCAGCTCTCAGTCTCCCCAGTGAACATACTCAGCTCTTCTCTTTGTTTCCATGCATTTATTTCCCTCTGAACCCAGAAGAGTGATATTTACAGCCAAGCCCTTCTTGAGAAGCTCAGAGGGTGTAGCAAATGAAACCATCCATGGTATCAGGGTGTCAGGCTTGTCCTGGCTCTGTCTGCTTCTCTTTTGTCTGCCTTTTGATAAATAAGCAACATCATTTCCCTAAGACTTTGCTTTGTTTCTTATAGAGTGGTGAGAATAATACCCATCTTATGGAGATTTTCTAACAATTAGGTAGAAGAAAAATTCAGAGAGCCTTGAGTTTTCCAGGCTGAATGCATTATATAAAGTAATTACTTAGTCTGAATAGCTAGGAGGCATTTTATTCTAGTCAGGGGATGCCTTTGGTATTTGTTTTGTATAAATAGAGCAGCTTAGAGGAACCTCAGCCGTCACCTCTAATGCTCTTATTTTGCAGAGGAAAAAAAATACTCGATTCTCTGATATTATGAAACTGGACTTAGACGAGGTGTCCAAACTCCCACGCTTTGTCTCATCAGTGGGCTTCTCTCCCATCCCCCCAGGCCATAGAACTTAGCCCACCCTTAAAGACAGAACAGCCCTTAATATCAGCCCCAGACAATCAGCTGCCTCTGAGAAAATAAATTTCCTGATCAGATCTCAGTACCAACTCCTTCCCCTTTCCCCCTTCCCCACCAGTTCTTTCTACTTATAAAAGTCCCTTCATTCCTGGCCTCCAACACACTTGCAGATCTTGGAGCAGG
>NW_006370622.1:0-920 GCF_000327345.1 Myotis davidii
TGTCAGTCTTACTGTAAAGCCACCAAATTGCCTAATCATAAAAGCTGAGTAGCTTGAGTAATTTTACTACTTTAGGTAATACATTCTTTCTAGAAGGCACTACATGATCTAAAATCCATGGTTTTCAGTTTAGTCTGCAAGGCAGCTCATAATGCAATAGGAGACGAAAGGAAGTACAGCTCAGTGAATGTTATACGATGCTACTCAGTCACTGGCATCTGTGATGAGAATTTTCTTTTTTTAAATGTTTATTTATTGAATGTCTACACTGTTCCAGGCTGATCCTTTGGAGGGGGTTGGGAGCAGAGTGATGCAAAAGACAGACAAGGCCCTGCTATCACAGGATATCCATTTTAGCGCAGGCGGGTAGAGGGTGAGATAATAAGCAGGTATAGATACAGAGGGTAATTGTAGAGGGAGGGAATTGCTGTGAAGAAATAAAGAAGGGTAATAAGAGAGCTAGAGGGGATGGCTGCTTTAGGAACAGTGATCAGAAAAGGCATTGTTGAGAAGATGACATTTGAGGTGAGATGTGAACAAATTTTAAAAGCCAGTCATGTGAATATCTAGGGGAAGAACATTCTAGGCAGAGGGAATAGCTGGTGCAAAGTCTCTCAGTTAAAATAAACTCAGTATTTAGGAACAAAGGGAAGGCAGGTATGGCTGGAAGCAAGTGATTTAAGTAGAGACATTGAGAGAAACTCAAATTCCAGACAAGCAGTCCTACAGACCACAGATAGGAGTTTGGAATTCATTCCAATTGCAATAGGAAGCCATTAGAGGATATTGAGCAGGGGTGTGATATCTGAAAATATAATTCTGGCTGCTGTGATATTGGGGTGAAGGTGGAGGTAGGAATGAATCCATTGCAGTATTCTAAGTTGAGTAATGTTAGTGACTTAGACTAAAGATGCACTCTT
>NW_006370623.1:0-921 GCF_000327345.1 Myotis davidii
GAGCTTCCCAAATCTATGCTCTCAGGTTTCGATCTGCTTGCTCTGATCTCATACCAGGCACTCATGCTGAGTCAAGTGCTCTGCAGCTGACTGATATGTGGGTGCATTTTTAGAATGGAACAGAGTGAAGCTGAACCAGTGCAGTGGCTAAAATAAGCAACCAATTTAACTCCATTGTAAAGACAGCCACCCCGATCATTCCCCAAATAATTGAAACTGTTGAGCTGTAATACTGAAAACACATATTTGTTCTGTGTTGCCATGCACTTTTTATATACATCTCAGTCTTTCCCTCCTACTCACTAAGGATTGCATCGCCCTTTTGTTCTGGGGGTTTGGGAGCTGTTATTATAACGGCACTCTCACATGATGCCTCTGTTAAGTTTGGTTCAGCATTCCCATTATAAAACTCATAAGCTACCAGAACAAACTTATTATAACTGTTTATGAGGAAAAAATTGCTCCCAGCTGAAGCTTAGTATATATTACGTGCATTTTCAGTCCAGAAGGCACCCGTCTTCAACGTATTATAAGTTAAAATTTCATGCCATTGCTTTCACTTTCTTTAGTTGCTTCTGTCAATATAATAACATGAAAGAACAATGCAGTGAAGCAAACAACTGTTCATCCCCAATTTTAACCATTTTCTTCAAGATGCTGTTCCTCTTCCATTTCTAGCCTAAGTTCAAAGTTTGAGGACTTTGCATAGCGCCCTGATGGCCATTTTCATCAGAACTAGTCCCAGTCACTCGTAGATTGTTAAAATACGGAAGTTGCAATCAGGAAAACACACAGAAGGGCTTTTTTCCCCACTATACTCAGGAATAATCATGAGTTAAATACATAAAATATAAAACACTGGTCCTGGCCAGTGTGGGCTTAGTTGGCTGAGCTTTGTCCCATGCACCAAAAGGTTGCCAG
>NW_006370624.1:0-921 GCF_000327345.1 Myotis davidii
GTGGGGCAAATGGAGAGTACAGAACTGCCATCAAATAGCTGAAAGATGCGGGGATGGCAAATCCTGTCACATCCCCATTTACAGCTTATATCACTGGCTTGATCTGTGCAAAGTCCAATGTGCTTGGGAAGTTGATAGTAGGAGTTCATAAACTAAATAAGATAGTCATGCCAATTGCAGCTGCCATAGTGAATACAATGTTTGACTTGGAAAAATACTCATAACTCTGGCAACTGGTATGCAGCCACTAGCCTGCCAAATGTTTTCAGTTACATCTCCATTAGAAACAAAACCAGAGCAGTTTATGTTTATGTAGTGAGGACACTAGTACACCCTTCTTTCCCTGTTCTTTCTATTACAGTATTTAGAGGACTTATAGTCATCTTGATATATCTCATAATGTCTTGCTGATCTAGTACCTTGATGATATTATGCTAGTTTGATCTAGTAAGCAATAAGTAGTAAGAATCTTAGATTCCTTACTGTCAGATAGGCTTCCAAGAATGTGGTAAATAAACCCTCAAAAATTTAAGACAACTTATTGGTTAAGTTTCTAGGAATTCACTGGTATGTAGCATTTAGACATATTCCTATTAAAGTAAGGGAAACCTTGCTCACTTTACACCACCCATGAAAAGAAGGAGCCACAGTGTGCAGTGAGAGAGACCTTTGGGATTTTAGAAGCAACACATTCTACATTTGATCTTTTGCTCTGTTCATTTTTAGATAACCCCTATGAAGGACAATTATAATTGAGACTTAGAACACTAATTTTTTCAGCAGGCCCAGGATGTATTAGAAATACCCTACCATTGGATCATATGACCCTGCAAATCTAAACATACTGGAAGAGAGGAAAGACAGAGAAAAGCAATGATGTGAGAGAATCACATTGATTGGTTGCCTTCTGCATGAGCCCTG
>NW_006370625.1:0-921 GCF_000327345.1 Myotis davidii
GATCGCGGTCCTCTCTTTGTAAGCTGACATCATTTCACTCTCACCCACCTCGTGCTGTTCCACACCTCTTCCCTCTTTGCTGGATGGAAATTTTGGATGACGGGGACGGTGTTGTTACATCGCCTGTGTCCTGCCAAGGTCTCGGCCCAACGTACGTCCTCTGTTTACTGAGCTTTCTGTCAAATGGTGTTCTAAGCACCCAACAGGTCATGGCGCATGTTCTCGTTACGGTTGCAGATCTCCTTGCAACACGCCTTGTACCTCCTGCATCACGGGATGTTCGACGACGCCAGCAGAAATCTCAGCCAGGCGGAGACGTGGAGATACGGTGAGAAGTCGTCCTCCCAGGAGGCGTTAATCCACCTCGTTCAGGCCTATAAAGGGCTCCTGCAATATTACACTTGGTCTAAGAAGAAGAAGGAACTGTCGGAGCTTGGTGAGTGGGTACCAGTGAACTGTGGGGGATAAGACTGGGTCCGAGGGGCACAGGGACCTTAAGGAGTAAATCGAATCCCCGACCGCCCAGCCGAGCTTTATCCAGATGTTACAGAGAGCAGATGTTTCTATGGATGTAAAATTCTCCATCATCTTTTACATATCGATGTATGAAAAGCCTTTTCAGACAAAACTTAGATGATTCATAAATTAAGTTTATGACCATTTTAGATTCATTGCTGTTTTTAAATATGATTTCCAAGAAAGATAACCATTTTCTTCAGCAGACATTATCGCATATCATAAATGTTTCTTCTTGTGGGTTTAGAATGGGGTTTAGTGTGTTTTATAGTGTTGTTTCTCAGAATACTATGTTTAAAGAATAGAGCAAGATAAAGTTGTTTCATCTCTGTACAAAGGTCATAACAGACCATTTTCTTTCTTTTTTTTTTCAATATGTTTTTACTCATTTCAGAGAGAGGAAGG
>NW_006370626.1:0-921 GCF_000327345.1 Myotis davidii
ATAGATAACTGTGTCTCTCCCTTAGCATCTTCCCTTTTTCCTATTTTTTCCCCTGTATGTAAGATTACAAAGGTCAGGTGCCAGTATAATCTAGAATAAGAGCTTTTGTGGCTCACTTTGAAAGGTTATTTTGAAAATCTCAAAATGCTGTGGAAATGTGGCTAAAATCTTATTATTTCCTAATAGATCTTCTAACACATTAGGAGACCAGGGTGCTGGATTCCTGAATGTGTGTGAGGGCTTTGATCTCCACTTACTGAATAGAAATGAAGAGGCATCTTTACACTTCGGAGATCATGTCCATAGTATGTCATGATAATGTGAAGCCCAGCCAGGTGGCTCAGTCGGTTGGAGCATAATCCCCTACACCACAGTGTTGAAGGTAGCATTCACTGTCAGAGCACATAGCTAGGTTATAGGTTCAATCCCTTGTTAGGGTGCTTATAGGAGTCAACCAATTTATGTTTCTCTCACATTAATGTTTCACTCTAAAATCAATGAAACACATATACTAGGATGATGAATTAAAACAACAATGTGAAAATCAATTCTACCAAATAGCATAGCCTGAAACACCTTTTTAATAGAATAATAACTAGAATGCAAAATATTTGTAGTAATGAAGGCAATGCCACACACCTCATTTCTCTATTGACAATGACACCATACTGTATTGAACCTTCCAAATACAGAAACTTTTAATTGGCTACTTGTCCCTGGTAACAATACTGACTACTTCTTGGGCCCAGTGGTCCAAGACAAATAACAAGTTTCTCAGAAGTTTACATATGTTCAGAATCTCCTCAATAACAATCAATCAAAAGTATTTTATCTTAACTCTGAGGCCTCAGTCCACAGGTTCTACAACTCTGTTTCCTGATTCCCAAAACTTTTTTAAAAATATATTTTATTGACTTTTTG
>NW_006370627.1:0-921 GCF_000327345.1 Myotis davidii
CCTTTCAAGGTGCACAAACTCATGTACTGGGCCCCTAGTTTTACATAACCATTGCCTATATAAAATTCAAATGATTAGCCAAACAGAAAAGTTAGTAAGAATTTAGATGATAAATTAACTTGGTCCTTTACCAAATACTCATTAATAGGTTTTTGTACATTTGCAGGACATTTTGCTGAAGAAATGCATTGAAGAAATTTTTTAAGTCCCTACTTTCCAAAAGTTCATATGTTTGTGGAGTAATAACACAGACACAAAAATTAAAGTGTAATGAATACTAAGAGCAAGACATGTACTGAGTATTAATGAGCTCACCAAGGAAGGGACTAACTCTGCCTGTGATTATAGAAGGTTCCCAGAGAGGTGACATTTTGTGAATGCACCGAGGAATCCTTCAGAATTTGCCTAATAGGCAAAATGAAAATAATCTAGGAAAGGCACTGATGTTTAGAGAATGTGACAAGTTTGGCAAATAGTAAGTAGCTTAGCATGGATGGAATAAGGGCATATGGTATATTGGAAAAATGGTGAATCCTTAACATGAATCCTTAATGGTGAATATTTGTCAAGCATGCTTCAAAATGTGCATTTGTGCTATAAGCAGCAAACAGAGTAGAATGTGAACATGTGGAGGATAGGGGAAGGGTCCTGACATCATGAAGTTAATGATTTGGAAAGATTATTCTGACAGCAACATGGAGAGCAACATAAAAAATGGACTGAAGCAAGGACAGTGCTGCCATTGAGAGATATGTTTTCCTGCTTTAGAGGTAATTCATATGAAGGCTGGAGGATGGAGTTGCATGCAGTCAGGTGCAGGATTGCATATAAGAATGAGAAGCTTTTAAGATCATCTAGCTCTGCCATTGAATTATACTTGTTTCCTATATACCATCCCCAGCAAGTGTTTATCAAAACTGT
>NW_006370628.1:0-921 GCF_000327345.1 Myotis davidii
GGCACTCACAAAGCATCTTTTTCAGTTTTAATGGGCACAGAATATACTTGTTTCCATTCTCGGATGCATGCGTACCAAGGTGAGCAGTGAAGATGCAGTGGAGGCCTTCAGGGAACTTTCGCTCTGTTAAGGAACTGAGTGTGTAATGAGAGTGCACGAGAGGTGCTCTCCCCCCCCCACCCCCCCAATGGAAAGGAAGTGATGATGGGACAAGGAAGGATGGGTGCGCGTTAACCAGGTGAGAGGGGAAAGAGAGTGAATCAGGCAGAGGAAACAGCATGTGTAAGGGCCGGGGGCACGTAGGACAAGGCATTTAAGTAACATTATTTTTTCCCATTCTCTCTCATATTGTTGCTAATTTCTTTTCCCATGTGACTCTCATGCTGGTTTGAAAGTTCCTTGCAGACTAAGACCATGCCTTACCATCACTCTGTCCTCCACGCACCTTGTAGGGTAACCCAAGCCCAGGACACACCCTCAAAAATGTTAGTTTCATTGATTTGAAGCCAGTCAATACTATAAAGACCAGTCCATACTTTGGGGGAGGTTCCCAGTCCCCTTCCGTAACCTGTTGCTTCTCTAGTCTGATGAGTCCTTTCTTTGGGCCTCAGTTTCCTCTTCCATCAAATACCAGCATGAGATCAGCTGATAAGGAAGGCCTTTCCTGCAACAGCAAACAGACCTCATTGCCTAGAGGTACCTGACACATGGACCTCTGTGCCCTGATTAGGAGTAAATAGGACTTTTAATGACAGATTTTAATACAAATTCGAATCCTCAATAGCAGACACAGGCCACTCCGCCGTGGTCCACTCAGAAGAGAAGGAAACAGTCTTCATCCTCTGCTTTGTGTCCCTCTATGGAAAACTGAGAGGTTTCTCAGGCTCAGAAAGAACTGGGGGGGGGGGGGGGGGGTTTTTT
>NW_006370629.1:0-921 GCF_000327345.1 Myotis davidii
GTCAGAGGGTGGTTTAAACTTGTCTGGGGCCTAGTATTAGGCAAATAAATATTAAGGGATGCCCAGAAATCAGTCTTTAATGTATCTGTCTTTGAAGTGATATTTACCACTGGGTTATTTGTGTCTGGCTAGCAGGTAGCCATCCAGTTCTAGTTGGAAGTTGTTGAGAAATTATAAAAATAAAAACTGACAAAGACAAGAGATTAATTTTTTTTTAGATCCTACAATAATGACTTCACTCTACGTAGGCCTTGTTTCTGGCCTACTAATTCGCAAGTATCTGCAACGTGGGCATGTTGCCGCTTAGTCTCTTCAATGGCAAGGGATATACTATGTCCTGCTGCGAGGCTCAATCCTGCCCAGTTCTGATGACACCCTCAGAGTGAGTGCTTTCTACTGCCTCCTCACGAGATCACGGAGGAAATGCTTCATTTCTTGCTTTCTTCACATCACTGCTAATCTAAAGCTAGAAAATCTATTCATGATGCAGCATTTATTCTAGGGGAAGATTCAGCTGTGGCTATAAAAAGTTTGCAGCAGAATCTTGCCCTAAGCTTAGACAGTCTACAACAATGCCTGGAGTAAGAAAATATAGTATCAATTTCAAACTGAAGTACTAAAAATCTCCCACTTACCCCAACCTTTATCTCAACTCTCCAACCTCTCTTCTCAGACAATAAAAGCATTTTCTTTAGATGACATGTCTGTTACCTCCTGGCATTACTTCCATCAAAGTCACCTTCTCCTTTCCTCCACCTGGGTCTTTATTCTCCCTTTCACCAGTCAAGGTGTGAAATTAATTGGATTAGGAAACTGATATTCACTCAGATTCTACACCTCTCTTTACACTCATCAGTAGAGCCCGATTATCAGAAGGTGGCTCTGAAGCAGGGATGGGGAACCTTTTTCTGCCAAGGGCCA
>NW_006370630.1:0-921 GCF_000327345.1 Myotis davidii
CTATCATCTAGCTATCATCTATTTATCTATAGATATTTATATCTTGATTTTGTCACCATCTACCTCTGTTCATATATTTTATATGAGCACATGGGGTGGGGATGCTGTATTTTTTGCATGATTGGGACTTGATAACTTGAGAAAGATGACATTCTCTGCCATCTTCCCTGTCATCAACAATGCTTTTGTGTGGCTAAAAGTTTCAGTTTTGATTTTACATGAACTATAAATCATGAATCAGTATGAAAATAGTTTTTAACTGCCTTAGTTTCAATAAAGAAAGTAACACATCTTTTTAAAGCTAAGAGTATCTGAATTATTTTTATGTTAATTGATTTTTTTATAAAAGTACTGGGGGCGGTTATTCATGAAGCAAAAGAAAAATACAACTAGACTGGGATGCATCTGGATTGATGACAGAAAGATGTTGACATTTTTGTCTGGCAGAATTAGATTACTTAATCTTAGGAAGCTTCTTATCTCTACTTACTGTAAACAGAGAGCTGACACCAATGTAGGCTAGAGCAGGTCATGTCCACTCTCTGGGGCTCAGTTTTCTAACCTGTAAAATTATGGAAGTGAAAATATATGGATGTCTTTCTAACCCTAATTTTTCATGGTTCTATCATTGACATGAAATAGAGACACATACATGTACGAATGCATACATATACATGTGTGTATCTATACACACACTTTATGGTTCTGCATACTAAATGTGAAAAAAAAAGCATTATGTTTGAAACTTTTTAAACTTTTTGATAGTAAATTTACATGCTGCTGTGCTAGCTGGGTGGCTCAGTTGATTGGAGCGTAGTCCCTCACACCAAAAGGTTGCAGGTTAGAGCCCTAGTCAGGGCCACTCGTGGGGGAAACTGATGACTGACGGATATCTGTCTGTCTGTCTGTCTCTCTCTCTCT
>NW_006370631.1:0-921 GCF_000327345.1 Myotis davidii
AAATCAATAAAAACATATTTTAAAAATATTTATTAGATAGTTCGATGAGCAGTTTCTTCATAGACATTTGAGAAGGCAAGATTTTTCCCCATTGTTACTTACCTTCAGGTGTTAGAAAATTAATCTGGGCCAATTAATGGGTCCTTATTTTATTATATTATTCCTTTAGCAATTACAAAGTTGCCACAGGAGAGTTCAGAATGGAAGGAATAAGTGAATTTTGAGAAAGTATTTGAAGTAGAAAAGAATAGCCTAGAAAGGTGGGGATAAAGAGATAACGACTATGGACCGCAGATAAACTGAAGAATGTACATCAATGAGGATGTTGTAGAATGCAGCATGGGCAATGATCAGGAGAATTTAAAAAAATTATACAAAGAACGTCAAGGAGGATTTTTCCACTTAAGTTAATAGAGAAGTGATTACCTGGTGAAAATGATATTTAAAGTGAAGAGAAGTTGACTTTTTCAAATATGTCAAAAGCTCTGGAAAAATTAGTGAATTGACTTTTACCGGAGCAGTCAGTGAATCTTTCAACAAGCCCTTTAAAATCAAGAGACCATTCAGAAGTAAGCTGTGACTTAAATGGCAAGTGTCTGTGAGAGAAAGAGCCACGGAGTGATTGCCGTAATTGACCCCACACTGTCCTTAGAGGTGCTCTTGGCAGTTCCCAGAATGACTCTACAGATAAAAGGTAAGTTTTATAATGTGTCATCACTCTTGTGTTGAGCATGGCTTTTCCAGCATCAGAAAAAAAAAGAAAAACCAGCAAAAATGGTAAGTGGCAAAAGTGGTCACATTCATGGAAAAATTAACCTGTTGGGCATGTCGCAATAAAGCTACAATAAATCAGATGTGTGTGCCAAGGAGCGATTGATTATAGATGAAACAGTCATGGAGATTACCCATGGAATGCAAATA
>NW_006370632.1:0-921 GCF_000327345.1 Myotis davidii
GTCTTATGTAAAGTCACCAGTTGTTTCTCTGAATTGAGATAGGTGGAGGAAAATTCCTTTTTATTAAGCTCTGTTAAGATGACTTATAGTTGCCGTTGTTCAGCTGTTCCTTTCTAAATATGCAAACATAGGAAAGTGAGGGATCCATCTAGAAATACAGAAGTTTCTTTATTTTCAGTGTACTTTGCTATGAACATAATCCTGGCTATTTCCGCAAATGTCATGAAGTAGGAAATATCTCATTTGCTCCATGTTATGGACCCATAATTGCACAGTTGAGTGTAGAGGCAGTCCCATCCGAAGATGGGGGCCATCATCGCTGCCCTTCTGCTGCCCTTCCATCTGCCTCCAGCTCAGGAAGCTCGGGGTTGGAGGAGCCCAGCAGGGTCTGGGCTAATGGCTCAGCAGTACATCAGGCCCCGAGGAGCTTTGGACTGCCCTGCTTATACAGCTGACAGCCTGATGTATAGTCATTTCTCCCCTTAAGTGTTTGTGTGTTTTTCCTGCTCTAAACTGGCCTCATGGGAATGAATAAGAGAATTGTATTCCCCCCGCCCCCAGAACATACAGCTAGTTTTTAATGGGAAATAAGATTACAGATGAACAGTATAAGAATGGTTTTTAAGACCCTCCTAAAATCTGCCAAAACTTTGGAGAAGTCCCAGAAGCTGCGTTTTATTCCAAAGCAGTGGTCAGGGAGAGGGTGTGTTGGATGGGCAAGGCAAAGAATTTGTTTACTGTCAATTTGAAAAACAAGTTGCGCTACTACGTGATGTTTCTTATGTCCAATAGTTGATAGAATGCTGCAAACTATAGCAGTTACTTCACTTGAGGTTGAAAGAGGGATCCATGGGAACTTTATCTTAAAAATCTAAATTTTTAAATCTAAATTTAAAACAGATTTTGCAGGCAATGTTAGTA
>NW_006370633.1:0-921 GCF_000327345.1 Myotis davidii
GGACATAATATTTTATATGCAAACACATACTTATAAGTTATTTTATTTGGCAATAACTACTTCTTCCCGAAACCATTTTTCTCCTTCCTCAATATGCAAACATGTGCAAACATATTCAGTCTAAATCGCAAAAGAAAGCAGAAAAAAGGCAAAAATTTTTAAGAACAACAAATAGTGTTTTGTTTTTCAGTAACTCCTCTCTAAAATCTCATTTAAATATGAAATAAAGCATTCATTTTTTTTGGCTTGCAGCCCATATATATTTTACAGTTGCAACATCTATAGCCTTAAGGACTAAAGTAGATTGGGTATGTATATTAGTTTTCTAGAGTTGCCATAGCAAAATGCCACAGACAGGGTGGCTTAAATAACAGAAGTTTACTTCTCACAGTTCGGAGGCTAGAAGTCCAAGGTCAAGGCTTTGGCAGGTTTTCTTTCTCCTGAGGCTTTTCTCGTTGTCTTGCAGCTCGATGCCTCTTTACTGTGTCCTCATGTGGTCTTTTCTTCTGTGCATGATCCCTACTATGTTTCTATGCGTCCAAATTTCCTCTTCTTATACGAACACCAGTCATATCGGATTAGAGGCCACCCAGAAGGCCTCATTTTAATGTAGTCAACTCTATAAAGACTTTATCTCTATGGTTACATTTTAAAGTACTGGGGAATAGGACTTCAACATATAAACTTTAGAAGAACACAATTCAAACCATAACAGTGCTTGAGCAATCCTTAGTTAATCCTATGTAAAAATTTATAAAACGAAGAATAATGCATAAATACTTTTTTTTTTCTCCTCCTACTTAGCAGTTCAGTTTTAGTAAATGTCAGATTTCACAGAGGGCAATTACTCCCTCATCTCCTTTGGCAATAACAACATGGACCCATTAACTGTTCTTCCCTTCCTTCCTTCCTTCCTTCCTT
>NW_006370634.1:0-921 GCF_000327345.1 Myotis davidii
CCCCACCATCACCTCCTCCACTATGACCTGGTCATTTAAATAGCAAATCATGTAAGTGGGGGAAAACAGCCCTCATTTCTAGTCTATCAACAGGAGAGGCTATTGCATCCTGAGTTTAATCTAAGAAGGAACATTTGGAGAGCCACCTGCGCTAGAGTTTTCTCAAATGTAAGTGACGAGCAGAGGTATTATAAAGTTGGCATGAGAAAGCCCAGGCAGGTCAACAGGGCTAAGTTAGCAACTGCTCAATGATAGTTTTGTTAAGTGCCAGGCACCATGGTTCTGACAGTTTCTTGGAGACCTAGCTTCAGTTGGATAAAAATGAGGTAGGAGAAAGCCAAACCTAAGCCAAGCCTGGGATCAAGCTATTAAAGAGAAGCATCTAGGGTCATTGCCCAGAGTCAGGCCTGCCGGAGAAAAGCATTTCCTCAGGTTTCTCTGACCACCCACTTCCCAGCCATCTGCACCTGCTGTAGGCTCACACAGCACTTGGGCCTGGCTGGGCAGCAATAGATCTTCATGACAAGGCAGCACCACAGACGTCTCAGTTCCCCACGAGGACTTAGTCACATGGGAGGTGACAAGTCACCACAGAAGAGACACAAACCTTCTGAGGTGGCCGTGCTGTGAGGTTGAGCAAGCACAGTCTCATCACTTCTTTGGGCCTCATGTTCCTCGCCTCTCACTGTGCACTAGGAGGTCGGAGAGGAGGAGGGTGTTGGACTAGATCATCTCTGAAAATCTGTCAGCTTTATTCATTATTTAAGAAAATTAAGTGGACTCCTGGTTTCCAAACTTTTCAGTTTTAATCTGCTCTAAATTTTTAGTTAATGTAAACCATGCTTCTCCATTTAAAATAAAAGACGTACAGCCCTGGCCGGGTGGCTAAGTTGGTTAGAGCATCATCCCATACACCAAAAG
>NW_006370635.1:0-921 GCF_000327345.1 Myotis davidii
AATTCAAGTTCCTCCAAGATGGAGCCAATATTTCTTCACAAAAGAGAGCACATTTTCAAGGGAAAGCAAGCATATCTTTATAATGGTGGTGAAATCTGCCCTATAGGCCTCTGAGCATTCTCTTGTGTATATTCTGTGGCCCATTATGGTAATTTCTTTTCCTCTTTACCTTCTTTGTAACTGGGTGATTATACTGCAGATCCCTGGGCACTATAATTTGCATTGCAATATGAGGCTTTATTTGATGCTGGCAAATTATGGGCCCAGGGCTGAAGCTCTGATGTGGGAGTTGCTTCCCCATAAGTCAAAAGAAGTTACATATATATGAGTGCAGCTCTGGGAGTAAAGAACCTCTTGTCATAATCACAATGTAATATTTAAAAATAAACTCTCAGTTACAGAAAAATCACAGGAGCAGGCCCACTGTCAGAGGAAGAGGAAAGCTGCAATGAAGTGCTTTCATAAAAGACAGCCTACACATATTATACACTTGGGAGGAATGCCATAAAATTTCTATTCAGGAAGAGGCAATGTTCCCTCGATCTCCTTCCTGTTCAACAAGGATTTGTTCTGAATTGTGAAGTCCCAACAGGTGAGTGTTCACTTGCGTCATGCATTTCAGAGGAAAGAAGTTACAGTCATTGGGCTGTGAAGATGGGAAAGAGAAATGAGCTCCATCCAGGGAAATCACAGGTTATTGGTTTCAGAGGACAGGATTTTCATACAGATGTGCTCTTCGCAATTCAGGCTTTATAAGAATACATTGTTTCTGCTGCTCTTGAATTCAGGAGAGAGCTTGGTGTGTTGAGGTTGGGCAGTTTCCCTGGAGGGGAGAAGACCTGAGTTCTGGTCTCATTTCACCTCCTAATTACCTAATAGTTCTCTAACAAATTCAAGTTCCTCCAAGATGGAGCCAATATT
>NW_006370636.1:0-921 GCF_000327345.1 Myotis davidii
CATGAATTCGTGCACTGGGCCTCTAGTGTATTTAATAAAAACAGAAGAGCAGTATTAGTTGACCCTGAGATGAGACTTCCTTGTTTAAATCCAATTTCTGCCACTTATCAGCATGACCTTGGGTAAGGTACTTAGTTCTCTGTACGTGGCTTTCTTCATCTCAAAAAAAAAAAAGACAAAGACGGTACCTTCCTCATAGGGTTGTTGGGATGATTAAATGAGATAATATATTAAAGCACTTAAAATAATACCCCTGCATAGGTAGCACTTAATAATTGATACTGTTATTATTTAAAAATTGTCTGTGATCTGAATATGTTCTAACAGTATGAACTTTAGGGCAATTAAAATAATGTATTGCCATTTGAAAATCTGTTTATGCTAAGCAAGGTCTTCAGATGAACCATCCTCTAAATTTACACCAGCGTATCATTGCAGCACAAATGTAGCCTGAGAGGTTTACCCAGAATATGCAGACGTGAGCAGCTGACACAGGCCCTGGCTATCCTTTTGTGAACCTCAGACCCCACCTTGCATCCAGCACTCCCCGGAGCTGCCTAGTTGCTAGGTTTGGGAACATGGTGTTAAAAATACAATTGTCCAGCTTATTTGATGATAATGTGTTCTGACAGTATTTAGCCTACAGGCCATGTACATTTCCATCATCTCTTCTCAGTAAAGGGATTGCCTGGAGCTATGTCAGTGTCTAGAAATATAGTCTTCTCAATTGTCAACAAAGTAAAAAAAGAGTCATTTCTTAAATTTGTCTGGGATACTGTAGTTGGCAAAGCACCTTCCTATCCATTATCATTCAGTCCACAAGCAAACACTCCATAGAGACAAGAACGGGTGATCATTTCCACTCAGCAGCTATGGAAACAGAGGCTTCTAGCTCATGATTCTGTCTCTAGGCCCTACCCC
>NW_006370637.1:0-921 GCF_000327345.1 Myotis davidii
CTGACTCCACTGGTCTAACACCTGGTGCTGTTCTCCCTGCCCCCAACAGGATCCTGGTCTAGCTCTTGAAATGAGGCCACTGGCCAGTAGAGAACAGGGATCAGGAATCTTGAATCTCCAACTTGCAAATGATAGAGAAATCACCACCAGAAAATGGAAGATAGAGTTATCAGGGCAAAGCATGGAATGAAAGTATATAGAACTTTTGATTACTGACCCAAATGTCATCTTCTCCCAAGTAAAACCTTATAGAATATATTAAGACTGAATAAGTGAGAGAAAAGGAGAGAGGAGAGAAGAAGTAGAGGAAGAAGGGGAGGGAGAGGAAAAGGGAAAGGGAGAGGGAAGGAGAGAAAGAGGAAGAGGGAGATGAGTAGAGAAGAAAATAACAAAATATGAGAAGTAAACAATCTTATCTAAATAAATATGTATGATGATTATCTGTAGCCAAGTCCCACTCTTTCTCTTTGCTTTCACACGAGAAAGGGAAGGGTTTTGTAACCTGATTAATGTTTCAGATAATATACATCCTGAATTTATATTACATAGGTGGAAAACAGAACAGAACTAGATAATAGTAACAAGTTAGAACAAACCCAAAAGGCAACACTCCAGTGGCATTACCAAATTCTCCACCACCAGCTAAAAATAATAAATAAAACAATCAGAGCCATAATGTAAATGGAAGAGAAATCTGTCTTCCCTGAGTTCAAAATAAACACAGCAAAGCCAAGTTTCACTCCCTCACTCATACCCCCACTGGGGAGTGAACAGCCTCTACAAGCACAGAGGCTCAAGGCAATGCAAGCCTTAGCAAAGGTGAGATGCCCTGGGGTTGGGTGGTTATTCCAGATGGTACCTTTGTATCAGTGCTGCCCTCTCCTTCCAGCTGATCCCTGAAATTCCACCTTTCCAGTTTCA
>NW_006370638.1:0-921 GCF_000327345.1 Myotis davidii
GTGAGGATTAACAACAACAACAAAAAAGTAAAGGCTTAGAGTACGTTGGAAATTAATTTTATTAATATATCAAAGAGGTGCTAGTTTAATTTATTCCAGTTGTGGTTGGAATATGGTATTCTGAATAGTTGGCCCGGTTAAATGGGTTTTAGTTTTCAGTATATTTTAAGACTAGAAACCATGTGCCTCTTGGGTAAAATGGCTTGGGTGTTAAACTTTTTTGGTGGTTAAATTTGATTCAGAATGACAGGGTATCTGAATTTCAGTGTTAAAACACTATTCCATAAAGATTTATTTCTAAGCCCATCGATTTAGGAATATGCATGAATTCTTCTATTTGATAAATTTTAACACTGTTTTTTTGATAAATGCTTTTGCAATTTGAAATACAGCCATAAATCTAAGTATACCCTCAGGGTGATAATTTTTCTTTTTAAAAACAATTCCTTTATTTTTCAGTTATATCTGACGTATGGATGATGTTTATAATTAGTTTCAGGTGTACAGCATAGCGATCCGACCTTTTTGTAATGAAGTGACTCAGAGTGATAATTTCATGTGTACATTGTCTTGGAAACACAAGACATGTAAATAAAAGTTTTTATCGTAGCTGACTTTGCTAACTTAATTTGCTGTTTAAGGTTTTTTTCCCTTTGATATCCTTCCAAGTGCTTGTTGTATGTCTGGGAAAAATTAAACATAAAGGAATTTTGTGAGTCTTAATGAAGAATAGCGTAGTATACATAAAGTTGCTTTGTGTGATAAATGGTAGCTATCACAGGCAGTTCCCAGCACATTCTTATGTTTAATCCCTTAGCAAGCAAGAATACTGTTTTATACATTAAAATTTGCCTTTTTTGAATAATAAGGTGCCTTGGATAGAACAGGTACTTTGTAACTAGAACAATACATTAAACTTTC
>NW_006370639.1:0-921 GCF_000327345.1 Myotis davidii
AAAAAATTAAAATATCCATAATTGGGAAATAAGTAATTCCAGTCTTAAGATTGTTTTTTGAGGTCCAGAAGTATAGCTTCTATTTCCTAGAAATTTTAAGTTGTATTTTATTGATGTAAGATGTCTCAAAGATTATCTGTATGTTATTTTTGTTTTTTTCTTACTGTGTTCTTCTCACTAGTTATTGCTTCTCTGTCTACTTTTCCTCTATGCCTTCTTCAGAGACCCATTCCTACGGTGGCCCAATGGGCCTCTCATGAAAAGTGCTTTTCCATGTCTCAATTTACCACTTGATCTACCCCAAAACATTGATGCCTCTATTCTTTCTGAAGCTTCTCCCAAAGCAAATACCATCTATTGGTGAAATGCATTTTTAAAACCCTGTATCTGTCCGTGTCTAATTGTGTCGTGCAGGAAGATCGCCGATACTCTCCAAGGGCTGATTTCTTCAGTATAACATCAAAGCCATCCCATAGCCTTTGTATCCCGGAGATATATTTCCCTGTAAGAAATGGAGCACGAATTTGTCTAAAGAAAAAACTGTGATGAAATTAGGGAGAGAGAAATGCCTCCTATGGAATTAATTGTTCAAAGTTTTTCATGCCCTGTTAGAAAAAGGGATGTTATTCTATGAAAGGGACTAATGTCATATTTCTGTACTGTCAGAATCCACTCCTATCCTCAATTTATATGGCTGCTGTCATATTTTAAACCCGGTTTAATTCCCACCCAGTTTCCCAATGACTAGATTTGTAATTAGATTCCATGTTTTATCCAAAGTAAAAATAACTCACTCTAGATAGAATATATCAAAGAAAAAAAGTCAGACTAGGGCCCAATGGTGAAATGGGCAGTCATTTAACATCAAACTACCAGCTTTTTGACAATACATCACACATTTGATTTCTGTTCGTGTGTGTG
>NW_006370640.1:0-920 GCF_000327345.1 Myotis davidii
AAAAAAAAGCTGATTAAAAAGACGTCTTCAATTCCTTTCACTCAAGAAACAAAAAGAATTCTGCCTACTTTTACAATTCTACCTCCTTGGTTCAATTTGTTAGAATTAGGAACGGACTCGTTATACTCCACAATCCAGAGGAAACTGATTAGGAAAGAAAGCTCAAAAGCGCATGTAGGAGGTGAGCTTTTAAAGCGGGGAGCGATCCGGTTTAGAACTGACTGTTCGCAGTGAAGATACAAGTGAAGTTTAAACCAGGAAGGTTCTACGCGTCCCAGACGCCCGGAGGAAATTTCCAGTGTGTGGAGAGGCGGCATTTGGCGTCGGAAACCCTGGGCCCCCACGCTGAACACACGTGACTGCAGCCTGCTTCACTCCAGCCGAGGGCCCGGCGCCCCGTGGGTCCCCATGGCCTGCGTATCTGTGGGTGACTATTCAGATAACGCCAGGAATGCACCGCAGGCCGCGGAAGGCTGACCTCCCCGCCAGAAACAGCGAAATAACCGAGATAGAGGGACAGAGAAACATCTGTTTCAGGCACATGTCGGGTTCAAATCTAGGCGTGGACTGATACCGAGCACTGCACCACCATATGTTGCTGTTGGCGCCAAATAGGACAGCATTTCAACAGGACGGCTCCACGAGGGAGAATGTCAGAGACGCCTCGATCGGGTGACAGCTCAGATCGCAACAGCTGCGAGTAAACAACCCCACACATCTGGGGAGCTGTCCCCCTGAAGCCAGCTGCAAGAGCCGAGTGCCACGCAGGCAGGGATGTCCACATCACCCCAGGAGAGCCAGGGTGCAGGGTGGGGAGCCCTGAGACACGGACCCACGTCCTGGTCCGGACACGCAAGGTCAACGTCTCCACTTCCGAGCCTTGGAAGATAGGAACGAGCTCACTGGCCCTGGCCCCCAGC
>NW_006370641.1:0-921 GCF_000327345.1 Myotis davidii
TTTTTTTTTTTTTTTAAGAAAATGCAATTAGCACACTTCAATAGTCTAAAAACTTTAATCCTCAATTTATTATAACAGAGATAATAACAGCAAGGGTTCTACTTCGGTTGATTTGTTCTTCTTTAAATAGTGGAAGACTTGTTGATTAATGCCAATGAGTTGAGCCAAAGCTCTTGAAGTCAATCCCTTATGGCCCTTAGTTTTGTTCTGCTTTATGATTGTACATTTATTTGTTGTTCCCTAGCTAACTAATCAGCTCCTACCGGGTGACTGGACAAAATAGGGAGCAGGCAAAAGTGTGAAAGGATCCTACGTGAGCCAGGCAAAACACAAGTACGGTTCTGCTCACGTTGAGTCTGTGGGCTCACCTTCATTGTTGCTGTTACGGTGGCATAGAGGATTATTTGGGTACAGACCTAGATACTCTTGACATTTCAGGATGAAAAGTACAACTGTTAGAAAATTCCCCAAATTAGAGACAAGAGACACTGGGCATTTAAGTAGTAATTTCAGAGAGAAGATAAGGAAAAGAAGCTAGGTTCTTGCATTTCCCATTTTCTTCTCTGGCCACCTTGTCATATCTTCACATTTCATGGCACTTACTGTTATTAAGTAATAGTGAGGCTAGTCACACACAAAAAATAAATGATCTCCATATACATTCTTAAGAATAAAGAAACAGACAATATTCTCTATCACTCTTATAACATACCACAGGATATCAAATTACTTTAAATATGAAAGTTTTCTACACTGAGAGATAAATTTTACTGTGGTATGGCTTACAAAATTTTTATTTACATATACCTATGGAATGATAATAAGAATAGTTATTAAAATCATTATGAGGTCATTTAAAAATAATGACTTATAAAATCCTTAAAAGTATAAAAATATCCTTTTCAGAATACGATTGAATAT
>NW_006370642.1:0-921 GCF_000327345.1 Myotis davidii
CCCTTCAGTCCTCGGTCCAATACTCTATCCACTGAGCCAAATCCAGCTAGGGCCTGTTTTGTTTTTTAAATTAAGTCTTTACTCCTAGATTGATAGCCTACCAAGAGGAATGGCGATTTCCTCCCTTGCCTCTGTATCGGTGCTTCAGGACTGCGTGTCTGTAAACAGTGCCAGGCAGCGGAGTAATTACGCGATTACTGAAGGTCATTGTTGGTACGAACATCTTTCATGAAGTGCAAACGTTCCCTGCTGTGTCACAGGCTTACAGCACACAGACCCACACCAGGAGTAGCAGCAGGCACAGACCTACCACACACGGACACCAGCAGCTCACAAGTCTAAAACGATTTCCCTGTCATCAGCCCATGAGGACAGTAATCCAGGCATGTGGTGGGCGCCTGACCTGGCTCTGCTGCCCCGAGCTCTGTGTCCTGATGGTTTCTGTGCAGGCTGGTCTCACGTGTGCAAATGTGCTCCCTTCGGATGTCAGCGAGCGCCGAGCCCAGCCACAGATGCCCTGGACTTAAAGTTCTGCTGCTTTCATTGGCTCAGCGTTATCCTTGGGCAAGTTGGTTCAGGTGGTTTCAACACACTCTTCCCTGAATTCCTCGCATCACCAGGTAGCAGAGCAACAGCGCTAGGTGAAATACGGGCCCGGATAGATGCAGACACACACAGAGCACCTCACTCCAGGAGAGAGGAGTTTGTGTGGGACCCTGTGTTGGAAAGAGACTCCGTGTTCAGCTGGAGGAATCAGGGAGGGCAGCATTTCTCGAGGAGGAGGTGGCCGGCCTGGGTGGGGGCAACAGGTTTTTGGGGAGAAGCGAGGGTTAGCAGAAGGCAGAAGAGGCCCAGAGGAGGTGCGGCCTGCACGTGGGGTACGGGATCTGTGATTGTGCTGTAGGGTCAGCTCTGAGCCGG